>NC_057804.1:338709827-338716733 GCF_018294505.1 Triticum aestivum
ATATATATATATATATATATATATATATATATATATATATATATATATATATATATAGCCAATGAAGAAAAACGAAGGAAACACTGAAGATTTTGAAAAGTTGAAGAATTTGAAAAACTGAAGAATTTCAAAACTGAGAAAAACTCAAATTGAAGATTTTCAACTTTTTGTGGTGGCGTGACCCACCGTATAAGAATGATGATTTCAGACACCGCGTACAATTGTCGTAGGGTTCTGAGAATCAAATTCTTCATTAATTTCTTCACACTTAGAGTGTTATTCTTCATTGATTGAAGAAAAACGTTTCTTCATGTGTTGCACATCTAAGTCATCAATTTTGCATAAGTGTTAGGATGTGTGTCCTTTTCAAAGAACATTCGATGATTCTAAGATATTTAGCTCACACCGCAACTTGCTAAATCTCTTCTCATCCAAGGGCTTAGTGAAGATATCAGCTAGCTGTTCTTCAGTCTTCACGTGCTCGATGGAGATGTCGCCCTTCAACACATGATCACGAAGAAAATGATGACGAATCTGAATGTGCTTTGTCTTCGAGTGCTGAACTGGGTTGTGAGCAATCTTGATGGCACTCTCATTGTCGCAGAGGAGAGGCACATTCTTCACGTTGACGCCATAGTCCTTGAGTGTTTGCTTCATCCAAAGCAGTTGAGCACAGCAAGAGCCAGCAGCAATGTATTCAGCTTCCGCAGTGGACAGTGATACACAGTTCTGTTTCTTCGTGGACCAATAGACCAAAGATCGTCCGAGGAAATGACAAGTGCCAGAAGTTGACTTGCAGTCCACACGATCACCAGCATAGTCAGAGTCAGAATATCCAATGAGATCAAAAGCAGAGCCCTTGGGGTACCATAATCCTAGTGTTGGTGTGTGAGCTAGATATCGAAGAATATGCTTCACAGCCTTATGGTGTGATTCCTTCGGTGCAGCTTGAAATCGGGCACACATGCAAACACTAAGCGTTATATCTGGCCTAGATGCACATAGGTACAATAAAGAACCAATCATGGAGTGGTATACCTTGTGATCGAAGTCAATACCATTTTCATCAGTGCATAGATGGCCTTTTGTGGGCATAGGAATTTTGACGCCTTTGCAATCTTGCATGCCGAATTTCCTCAGTACATCTTTGAGGCATTTCTCCTGAGATATGAATATGCCATTGCGCTGTTGATGAATTTGAAGACCTAAGAAGAATTTCAACTCTCCCATCATAGACATTTGATATTCTTCATTCATCATATAGGCAAATTCATCACTATAACGTTGGTCAGTACAGCCAAAGATAATATCATCAACATATATTTGGCACACAAACAGTTCACCATCATAAGATTTAGTAAAGAGAGTAGGGTCGAGTGAACCGGGTGTGAAGCCATTCTTCATGAAGAATTCCTTCAATGTATCATACCACGCCCGAGGGGCTTGCTTAAGGCCATAGAGGGCCTTATTAAGTCTGAAGACTTTGTCAGGATTCTTTGGATCTTCAAAACCTGGGGGTTGAGCAACATATACTTCTTCCTCAAGCTTACCATTGAGGAATGCACTTTTCACATCCATTTGATATAAGATGATATCATGATGGTTAGCATAAGCAAGTAATATGCGAATAGCCTCAAGTCTAGCAACAGGTGCAAAAGTTTCATCGAAATCAATTCCTTCAACCTGTGTGTATCCTTGAGCTACCACTCGTGCCTTATTCCTCACCACAAGGCCATTTTCATCTTGCTTGTTGCGGTAGATACACTTTGTGCCAATGATATTATGCTTGCGAGGATCTGGACGTTTGACCAGTTCCCAGACATTGTTGAGCTCGAACTGATGTAATTCTTCTTGCATAGCCTGAATCCACTCCGGCTCCAAAAATGCTTCATCTACCTTAGTGGGCTCTATGATAGAGACAAAAGCATAGTGCCCACAAAAGTTAGATAAATGTGAAGCTTTTGAGCGTGTGAGAGGACCTGGTGCTCTAATGTCATCGATGATCTTCTCCACTTGCACTTCTTTTGCAACGCGAGGATGAGCTGGTTGTCGCTGAGGAGTTTGATCAGCATTTTCTTCAGCACCATTTTCCTCAGCATTTTCTTCAGGTGTATCAGCTCGATGTTCTTCATGAACTGGAATGAATTCTTCAGCAAATTTTTCAGTAGGAATGACATCCTCAATTGCCTTGAACTTGATAGAATCCTCAGGTGCTGGTTCATCTAACACAGAAGGTAGGTGCTCTCTTTGCGAGCCATTAGTTTCATCGAACCACACATCTACAGTATCAACAGTCTTGTGAAGAATAATGTTGAAGACTCTATAGGTGTGCGAGTCCTTTCCATAACCAAGCATAAAACCTTCATGTGCTTTCAGTGCAAATTTAGAATTGTGGTGAGGATCTCTAATCCAACATTTAGCACCGAAGACTTTGAAATAACTCACATTGGGTTTCTTGTCAGTGAGGAGTTCATAGGCCGTCTTCTTGAAGAATTTGTGAAGATATACTCTGTTGATGAAGTGGCACGTAGTATCAATTGCATCAATCCAAAAACGATGAGGCGCCTTTTATTCATCAAGCATAGTGCGAGCCATCTCAACAAGAGTTCTGTTCTTGCGCTCTATGACGCCATTTTGCTGAGGAGTATAGGGAGCAGATAACTCATGAGTAATACCAAGTTCATCAAGATAGTCATCAAGACCGGAATTCTTGAACTCAGTTCCATTGTCACTTCTGATGTGCTTGATCTTCACACCAAAGTTGGTTGAAGCCCTTGAGGAAAACCATTTGAAGACTTCCTGCACTTCATGTTTGTAAGTAACAATGTGTACCCATGTATATCGAGAGTAATCATCAACAATGACAAAACCATATAGAGATGCATCATTAGTGACTGCTGAGTAATGATTAGGTCCGAAGAGGTCCATGTGAAGCAATTCGAATGGACGAGTAGTGGTCATGATAGTCTTCGCTGGATGCTTGGCCTTGGTCATTTTACAAGCTTCACAGGCTCCGCATAAGTGATCCTTGAGGAATTTGACATTCTCAATGCCAATGACATGCTTCTTCTTTGCAAGCGTGTGCAAATTCCTCATGCCTGCGTGACCAAGTCGTCGATGCCATAGCTAGCCTTCTGAAGCT
This sequence comes from Triticum aestivum, assembly GCF_018294505.1. Taxonomy (NCBI): domain Eukaryota; kingdom Viridiplantae; phylum Streptophyta; class Magnoliopsida; order Poales; family Poaceae; genus Triticum; species Triticum aestivum. Next base: position 338,712,970 of record NC_057804.1, read on the forward strand.
TTTGCAAGTAGACACATGGCTGGTTGTGGTCCTGACTTTTGCCTTTGTAAGCAAAGATGATGTGCTTCAGATGTGACGGTGATAAGGAAGCATCCATCAAAAGATTCTTGTCACCAGTCATGTGATTTGTACATCCACTATCCCGTCAGGACCCCGACTCGATGCCACATAGGTCTAGCATGTAACACATCATATCACTTTGCGGCCTCACGCACGGTATTCCCACGGGTGCCACCTTACCTGGCCCGGGACCGTTTGCGCCTTTTGGCTCACGTATATGATAGAGTCGCTAGCACCCATATGATAAGGAGCCCGGGCTGACATGGCTAGTCGTAAACCCAAAGTGGCACAGACTTACAGGGACAGGCATCCATGACCCAGCATCGAACGTGTCGGTCATCAGCGAGTGAATCCAGGCTGTAGCACTGGGCTAACAGGACTCCGGTATTCATCGCGTGACATTTCCCCGAAGGGACAGACACAGGAACGAAGAAGGACACATGCCGGCCAGCCTAAGTGTTCCGGAGCAGTAGCAAGCTACCATGGCTCAGTGGAAACACTAGGAGACATTTCCCGGTAAGAGAGGCTACTAAAGATAAACAACTAGATGGTCAGATCCCACACATACCAAGCATTTCAATAACATACACACAATATGCTCGATATGTGCAAATACAACATGGCATCACAACATGACTCTACGACTCAAGTAATTTATTCATTAGGCTCCGAGGAGCGAGATATTACAAACATGGGTCTCATGACCCAACACTCAGAGCATACAAATCGAAGCACAAGCGGAAGCTATCATGTCTGAGTATAGACATCTATAAATGAAAAAGGCTGAGAAGCCTGACTGTCTATCAGATCCTGCCGAGGGCACAAGATCGTAGCTGAGGTAACAAGCTAAACGTCGAAGTCCACGTGGAACTACTAGCGAGACCGAAGTCTCTCTGCAAAACATAAAATAGGCAAACGTGAGTACAAATGTACCCAGCAAGACTTACATCAGAACTAACTACATATGCATCATTATCAACAAGGGGATGGTGGGGTTTAACTGCAGCAAGCCAGCTTTGACTCGGTGGCTATCCTGAACTACGACTGCAATGTAACTCTTTTGAGGTGGCGCACACGAGTCCACATATTCCCCATATCAATACACCACTATGGATCCGCTCCCGTCTCCCTACGAGAACGCCATCCATAGCACTCACGCTTATCTTGCGTATTTTAGAGTATCCACTTTCACTTGTCTATGAACTGATACAAGCAACCCAGAAGTCCTTTTCCGCGGACATGGCTATTCGAATAGATCATATTAACCCTGCAGGGGTGTACTTCTTCACACACGCTCTCACCACTTACCGCCGTTTACACGACATGTACTCGGCAAACTTCAAGCGGAAGCCCAACGTGGGTGTCGGCCACGGCCTACCTAAACACTCAAGTCTCTAGTCCAGGTTTATCGCCTATTCGGGTTCCATCCATGAGGAGATCCGGCCAGAGTTTTGCTCACAGCCCCAAACGATGTGAACAGGGTTCCGTGACACCAAACGGGCGCCCGGTTTACCCGGCCACGTGCCTACCGCATCACAGCCCACCCCTACGGTCAGCGCTGCCCACGGCCTCCAGCATACTACAAACACCAGAAACTACTTGCAAATCCTGGACAGAGGACAAGGGTGATTAAGAAGCCGAGAGGGTCCATTGGTTTCGGGCCCAATGCATGGTAGTAGCTGAATCATGGATCACAAACACAGAACTCAGTTCCTGAGGACGGCTGCAATGAGACAACCCACCATGTACTCCTACATGGCCTCTCACCGCTACCTTTACCAAATCGTATTCACACATTTAGCTCACACACAGTAGGACATGTTCACACACCTCTGATTCATCCCCGATGAATCAGACCTGACTCAACTCTAAGCAGTAGCAGGCAGGACAAACAAGCATGAATGAGTAGGCACAACAGGGCTCAAACAATTCCTACTCATGCTAGTGGGTTTCATCTATTTACTGTGGCAATGACAGGTCATGCAAAGGATAAAGGGGTTCAGCTACCGCAGCAAGTAACAGATGAATCGATGTTGTCCTAATGCAGTAAAAGAGAGCAGGAGCGAGAGAGTGGGATTTTATCGGAATGAACAAGGGGGTTTTGCTTGCCTGGCACTTCTGAAGATAACATTGAGTCTTCATCAGTGTCAACGATCACAATGTCGGAACATCGTCTACCGGGAGGGAACAGATACCGGCAACAAAGAAGAACACAATCAATGCAATGCACAAAATGATGCATGCTATGACATGGCAATATGAATGTGTTTTGAGCTAATGCAACTAGCAACAGATTAAATGAAGTTGGTTTGAATACAAGATTCAAATTCAAACTCCATATGTGATTATTCAAATGCCATTTAATTGATTTGTGCTATACAGCAGCTATAAGTTGTTCTAACATGCATAAAAATGGTACAGATGGATTCCTTGAATTTTTCTGATAATTTTTCATATATAAATTATTTAATTTGGAGTTACGGTTGAATTTCTATGAATTTTAGAAGTTTTAGGGATTTTCTGGAATTTCTAAAATAATAAGAAATCCAGAAATGATTTATGGCGTCAGCACCACGTCACGGTGACGTCAGCAGGGTCAACTGGGCGCTCCAGGTCAAACCTGACGTGTGGGGGCCACACGTCAGTGACACAGGAACTAATCAGGGTTTAGTTAATTCTTAACTAACGTAATTAGAAGGGCTGGGGCCCACAGTCAGCGGGTCAGTGGGTTAGCTAAAATTTAATTAGTACCTAAACCAAATTAGCAGGGCCTCGGGCCCACATGGCAGTGAAACAGTGGCTAAATAAATTAAAATAAACTAAACTAATTAACAGGGGGCTGGCCCCACCTGTCATCGACCCAGGGGGAGGTCAAACCCCTGGTCAACAGGGCCTAACCCGCCGGCGGCTTGACGCCGGCGAGGCCGAGGCGGCGGAGGCCTTCGGGTTTCTTGCTCCGGCGACCAAACGCCGCGCGGAGAGGCTCTGTGGGTTCCTAGAGCTCGTGCGCATCCGGAGGAGGCGACGGAAGGACGCGGGGTGGTCAGCACTCGCCGGAGCGGAGCTTGCGGCGGCGGCCGGAGTTCGGTGGTTGCGGCTGAGAGGGCTAGAGCTCGCGGGCGAGGGAGCTGAGCAACGCAGCGGCATCTACACAGCACATGGAAGAAGTCTGCGAGCTCGGTTTGGTCATCGGGGCTTGCTAGCGCTGGCAGTGACGAGCGCGGCGGCGAGAAGCTCTCGGCCATGGCGGGGCTACAGTGTAGAGAGCGGGCGCGACCAGGGGAGAAGGGGGAGACGATGCGGGTGCTCATAGCGCATCCGATGGCGTCGTCGGCGAGGTCGGGGGCGGTCGGGTTGCTGCGAATCGACGACGACGGCTGTTGGTGCAGAGGACGAAGACAACAACAATGACGGCGCTGCGGGGCGCTCCGGCGTCGTTTGTCTCGGCGAAGATGAAGAGCAGGTCATGGCGGAGCTCCTGGACCGCTCGAGAGGACGAGGGGGAGGCGATAGCCGCGGTGGTGCTCGTCGGTGGCGTCGGCGCGGTCCGGTGAGGTGGGGAACAGCGAGGGAGAGAGAGCCAGGGAAGGGGAAAGAGCTCCAGGGGAAGAGAGGAAGGGCTGGACGGCTCCGGGCGGCTGCGTGGCGTCTTCAGAGGAGTCGGGGCACAGGCAGGCAGCCTGGAGGTGGCGCGGCGAGCGTCA
>NC_057804.1:338717079-338718129 GCF_018294505.1 Triticum aestivum
GGGGGGGGTAGCGGTGGCGGGCTGGGCCGTGCTGCTGGGCCAGGTGGGCTACCAGGTGAGCGCCAGGTAAGGTTTCTCTCCCTCTCTCTGTTTTTCCTATTTCTGTTCTGTTTTATATATTTAATTCTTTTGCCACTGTTTCTAAATAAAACAAATTCAAGACAGTGACAAAATTCCCCGGAACATTTTATTTAGCACAATGGAATTATACCAAAGCACATAAAAATGTTTCAGTTATTTGAACATATATTCAGTAATATTTGGATATAAGTTCAAATTCAAAATAGTATTGATTTAAATTCAAAGTCCCAAAATAATTCCTTAAAAATGTTCATTATTTTTGGTTTGGTGTAAAACCCTGGCCAAAATATAACCAACATTAGTTAAGGCCATTTTTGAATCATTGAATGCATTTTCCAGGGTTCTTTTGCCCTGCTTTTAATTAAAGTTTTGAGGCTTCAACAATCCTCAATTCATGTTTCAGAAATTTAAATATGATGCCTGGATGAAGATGCAACTATTTACAAACAATATTCTAGGGCTGTGACAACTCACCCCCACTAAACAAAAATCTCGTCCCGAGATTCAAGCGTAGGGTAAGGTGAAGGGGGAACGCAAACTAGCACAATCTTCACGATCCAGGTTGCACTTCAATTGAACGTTGATTCATTCACCATCATCGTCTCGACGTCTTGTTCTGAGAACTCCAGCCAACAAGACAACGAGAGGAGAAGGAGACTCTAGAAGGATCGATCTTCTAGAAGACCGAACAACTCAGGATTAACCCACGGAATGAAACATAGCAACATCTCTCAAGCTGAGAGACGAAGCACACATCCATAGGACTGGAGTGAAACAGATGACGAAGGTTCACTTGGTAGACAACGATTCCACACCTAAGAAGGTGGTGAACGGTTGTCAACGTAGCGAGGAGTTGAGTTGCCATGATACCTCAACGAGACATCCTGGAGGGGGGGGGGGGTGATTCGTAGATATATCCCCTTAAGTGGCAAAAAGAATTACCTTTGATTCAGAGATCATTGAAACTCT
>NC_057804.1:338718139-338739214 GCF_018294505.1 Triticum aestivum
TAGAACATCGAGTAAAAAGGTCGGACTTCGGAACACAGAAATCCATAGGGGCAACTAGGGAGTAATCCTACGAAATCCCTATGGGGAGGTGGCCAACTTCCTCAAACAAGATACTATAATAATAGGTCTACCGGATGGGTGTGTTGGCCACGACATCCACCTTGCCGGTTATTGAGAGACCAATATTATAATTCTTGGGAAATGTTCCAACCATCACATCTGCCTGAGATTCAGATCTGGTTGGTGTCAGGATATCCCAGACTCATCAAGTCTAGAAAGAAAAATGAAAGTTTGCAACACAAATCGACGAGATAATGTTGCGGGATTCTCGGGGAGTGAGCTACGATAGTAAGCTCCAAAACATGAGCTGGTTCTGCTACAAACATATGAACACGTTGTCCCAGACAAGCATGGCCATGTAGTAGTCTTATAATTAAACACTACCGAGTTCAGGTGGGGAACCATCATCGGGGATATCAGAGTCCTGTGCATTACCATGGATTAACACTTAACTCCTTTTCCTGAACAAATCAGTCAGTGGCTTGGGGTGCTACGGAACACATATAGAATGGAGGTTGCAAGTCTCCGAACCATAGAATACTTCGCACGTATGCATGACTGATTGGGATGATTCCAGAGGAAGCAAAACTAACTTTCTCAAATTCACGGCGGCAACTTCCACCAAATGCACGTGTATAAGAGGAAGTCACTCCTTTCATCAAACAAGTACTTCATGAGCTATCATGAAGAAAAGCTTTCAAAAGTTTCCAACACTAGCTTAATGTTCAGCAAAATTATGGAGAAGACAAGGATGTTGTCGATGGGCTCAACAACAATTCATCCAGGTTTCCATATAAAAGGAATTCCATAGTTAAGTGAACACAGTGATAGCATTGATCAGACCAAAAGATGTAATGGCGTATGCTCGAGGGATCAACCATGAATAAGACAACATTACGAGCATCGTTGGTACTGATTTGATTTGACGATAGCCCACACTCAAATCAAAGGATTGATAAGACAATAGGTCCAGCAACTGATCACAAGGACCAATCGATGAAGATATCATCTTTCTTCAGCACACCCTACACAAGAATATCCCTTTGGAACGAACTAAGTCAGGCAAGCTTTTATCTTCCAACTCTCCAAGTTGTTGTCTAGCTTAACCAACTAGCTCAGGGATATCTAACACCGATTCTTGGAGAGAAGGTGGTTCACAAGAACCCAACTTGATCACGAGATCAACATAGCGGTCAGGCGACAACCTGGTGATACTTCCGAGAAGAAATTTGGAATATCATGAACCACCGTTATGTTACTAAGCTCGAAAACAATCTTACTTTTCAGGGCAAGACGATATGATCAAATAAGCAAGGATTGGCACTATCCTAACTCACTGATCGGAGAGTGCACCAGAAATAAGGACTAGGTAGCACAATCAACCTTACGGTGACGATTCAATAATCAACACGCTAAGAATGAGGTTATCGTCCATTTAACTACCAAGCAATGGAGTTGCTAGCAGTATTGATTTCACACGCCATGATTCATTTGTCGGCATTCCGGTTACAATAACACGGAAACCGAGAAATTATCAATGATGATCAGAAGTATTACTGCATCAAGAATTCATAAGATGGTGTGAAATTCCCATGATATTCCTGATATAAAGATGGTAATACTTCAAGGTAGAACAGACCAGAAGCTGGATTGGCATTTTGACCTGCGGAATACAATTGCTTTGACCCAATCCTAGATATGGATGAGATTCTGGAGTTTGTTTCTCCTATTCATTCTAAAATAGAATGGCTTGGCGGACCACGAGGGTAATAGGCATCGACGAACGAATGCACGCATACTCTTGACTATCAATTGATAGGCGAGGGTCGGAAACAACTAAGATGGGACAACTCAAAAGAACATATGATTTTCTGAGTTGTGGATGCATGGATTAGCATGTCGAACGAAGTTCAACATATTTCTTCCGGATAACCCATGCAGAAAGGTAGAATTGGCAGAGCCACAATATATAATGGAGAACTCATCAAGAATAATCCTGTTGTGATATTTCAGTTCAACGAGGAACTTCTGCCATAAGCGGTCCATAGTATTTGGAAGAAGGAAATACCACGGACCTCGAGGACTATCGCAAAGTTACTAATATCCTGAAGGAACTAGCAAACACTATCAACATGAAGTAGGTAGAGTGAATCTCGGGTTCAAGAACCTAGAAATAGAATGCCTACTAACTAAATGGCATCACGGGGTGCTTTCGATAATGACGGCCAGAATCACCACACTGGAAACACAGATCATGGCTAGACTACTAGATGATCCCCTAAGACACCTAGGGTCATAATACTAGCTCCAACATATATGTCAAGGTAACGGAGTACCTCAACTCACTGATTAGTGTGGTTAATCTGGCCCATGGGAACATTGAAACGGGAAGAAAGGATTTGCAAATGCATCAGACTACTTAGAAACCTGGGATGACTCGGACAACATAACGGCTGTAAATGCTCAGAAAAGATTTGAGACATTCACAAAAATGGTGGCATAACCACTCAGAAGCACAATATCAAGGTTTCGAGATCAACAATTAACATACGGAAGTAGTAGGAACTGAACTGAGACTTAAATCCAACAATCTTATAAGTCCACTGATTAGTAACACGTGATCCTAATAGAAAGAAGAGATAGCCTAGTTCTTAATCCCCGTAGAAGAGAAGATGATGACTCAGATCAGAAGGCCATGAGGTATAAGGAGTAAAAAGAGCCTTACGTTCCATCCCACAATCAATTCCCCTACATATAACTAAAGAATTTCTAGACTCAACATCGACCAGTTTGGCTTGGTAATCCTACAGGCAGTCAAGCTCTGATACCAACGCTGTCAGGACCCCGACTCGATGCCACATAGGTCTAGCATGTAACACATCATATCACTTTGCGGCCTCACGCACGGTATTCCCACGGGTGCCACCTTACCTGGCCCGGGACCGTTTGCGCCTTTTGGCTCACGTATATGATAGAGTCGCTAGCACCCATATGATAAGGAGCCCGGGCTGACATGGCTAGTCGTAAACCCAAAGTGGCACAGACTTACAGGGACAGGCATCCATGACCCAGCATCGAACGTGTCGGTCATCAGCGAGTGAATCCAGGCTATAGCACTGGGCTAACAGGACTCCGGTATTCATCGTGTGACATTTCCCCGAAGGGACAGACACAGGAACGAAGAAGGACACATGCCGGCCAGCCTAAGTGTTCCGGAGCAGTAGCAAGCTACCATGGCTCAGTGGAAACACTAGGAGACATTTCCCGGTAAGAGAGGCTACTAAAGATAAACAACTAGATGGTCAGATCCCACACATACCAAGCATTTCAATAACATACACACAATATGCTCGATATGTGCAAATACAACATGGCATCACAACATGACTCTACAACTCAAGTAATTTATTCATTAGGCTCCGAGGAGCGAGATATTACAAACATGGGTCTCATGACCCAACACTCAGAGCATACAAATCGAAGCACAAGCGGAAGCTATCATGTCTGAGTACAGACATCTATAAATGAAAAAGGCTGAGAAGCCTGACTGTCTATCAGATCCTGCCGAGGGCACAAGATCGTAGCTGAGGTAACAAGCTAAACGTCGAAGTCCACGTGGAACTACTAGCGAGACCGAAGTCTCTCTGCAAAACATAAAATAGGCAAACGTGAGTACAAATGTACCTAGCAAGACTTACATCAGAACTAACTACATATGCATCATTATCAACAAGGGGATGGTGGGGTTTAACTGCAGCAAGCCAGCTTTGACTCGGTGGCTATCCTGAACTACGACTGCAATGTAACTCTTTTGAGGTGGCGCACACGAGTCCACATATTCCCCATATCAATACACCACTATGGATCCGCTCCCGTCTCCCTACGAGAACGCCATCCATAGCACTCACGCTTATCTTGCGTATTTTAGAGTATCCACTTTCACTTGTCTATGAACTGATACAAGCAACCCAGAAGTCCTTTTCCGCGGACACGGCTATTCGAATAGATCATATTAACCCTGCAGGGGTGTACTTCTTCGCACACGCTCTCACCACTTGCCGCCGTTTACACGACATGTACTCGGCAACCTTCAAGCGGAAGCCCAACGTGGGTGTCGGCCACGGCCTACCTAAACACTCAAGTCTCTAGTCCAGGTTTATCGCCTATTCGGGTTCCATCCATGAGGAGATCCGGCCGGAGTTTCGCTCACAGCCCCAAACGATGTGAACAGGGTTCCGTGACACCAAACGGGCGCCCGGTTTACTCGGCCACGTGCCTACCGCATCACAGCCCACCCCTACGGTCAGCGCTGCCCACGGCCTCCAGCATACTACAAACACCAGAAACTACTTGCAACTCCTGGACAGAGGACAAGGGTGATTAAGAAGCCGAGAGGGTCCATTGGTTTCGGGCCCAATGCGTGGTAGTAGCTGAATCATGGATCACAAACACAGAACTCAGTTCCTGAGGACGGCTGCAATGAGACAACCCACCATGTACTCCTACATGGCCTCTCACCGCTACCTTTACCAAATCGTATTCACACATTTAGCTCACACACAGTAGGACATGTTCACACACCTCTGATTCATCCCCGATGAATCAGACCTGACTCAACTCTAAGCAGTAGCAGGCAGGACAAACAAGCATGTATGAGTAGGCACAACAGGGCTCAAACAATTCCTACTCATGCTAGTGGGTTTCATCTATTTACTGTGGCAATGACAGGTCATGCAAAGGATAAAGGGGTTCAGCTACCGCAGCAAGTAACAGATGAATCGATGTTGTCCTAATGCAGTAAAAGAGAGCAGGAGCGAGAGAGTGGGATTTTATCGGAATGAACAAGGGGTTTTTGCTTGCCTGGCACTTCTGAAGATAACATTGAGTCTTCATCAGTGTCAACGATCACAACGTCGGAACATCGTCTACCGGGAGGGAACACATACCGGCAACAAAGAAGAACACAATCAATGCAATGCACAAAATGATGCATGCTATGACATGGCAATATGAATGTGTTTTGAGCTAATGCAACTAGCAACAGATTAAATGAAGTTGGTTTGAATAGAAGATTCAAATTCAAACTCCATATGTGATTATTCAAATGCCATTTAATTGATTTGTGCTATACAGCAGCTATAAGTTGTTCTAACATGCATAAAAATGGTACAGATGGATTCCTTGAATTTTTCTGATAATTTTTCATATATAAATTATTTAATTTGGAGTTACGGTTGAATTTCTATGAATTTTAGAAGTTTTAGGCATTTTCTGGAATTTCTAAAATAATAAGAAATCCAGAAATGATTTATGGCGTCAGCACCACGTCACGGTGACGTCAGCAGGGTCAACTGGGCGCTCCAGGTCAAACCTGACGTGTGGGGGCCACACGTCAGTGACACAGGAACTAATCAGGGTTTAGTTAATTCTTAACTAACGTAATTAGAAGGGTTGGGGCCCACAGTCAGCGGGTCAGTGGGTTAGCTAAAATTTAATTAGTACCTAAACCAAATTAGCAGGGCCTCGGGCCCACATGGCGGTGAAACAGTGGCTAAATAAATTAAAATAAACTAAACTAATTAACAGGGGGCTGGCCCCACCTGTCATCGACCCAGGGGGAGGTCAAACCCCTGGTCAACAGGGCCTAACCCGCCGGCGGCTTGACGCCGGCGAGGCCGAGGCGGCGGAGGCCTTCGGGTTTCTTGCTCCGGCGACCAAACACCGCGCGGAGAGGCTCTGTGGGTTCCTAGCGCTCGTGCGCATCCGGAGGAGGCGACGGAAGGACGCGGGGTGGTCAGCACTCGCCGGAGCGGAGCTTGCGGCGGCGGCTGGAGTTCGGTGGTTGCGGCTGAGAGGGCTAGAGCTCGCGGGCGAGGGAGCTGAGCAGCGCAGCGGCATCTACACAGCACATGGAAGAAGTCTGAGAGCTCGGTTTGGTCGTCGGGGCTTGCTAGCGCTGGCAGTGACAAGCGCGGCGGTGAGAAGCTCTCGGCCATGGCGGGGCTACAGCGTAGAGAGCGGGCGCGACCAGGGGAGAAGGGGGAGACGATGCGGGTGCTCACAGCGCGTCCGATGGCGTCGTCGGCGAAGTCGGGGGCGGTCGGGTTGCTGCGAGTCAACAACAACGGCTGTTGGTGCAGAGGACGAAGACAACAACGATGACGGCGCTGCGGGGCGCTCCGGCGTCATTTGTCTCGGCGAAGATGAAGAGCAGGTCATGGCGGAGCTCCTGGACCGCTCGAGAGGACGAGGGGGAGGCGATAGCCGCGGTGGTGCTCGTCGGTGGCGTCGGCGCGGTCCGGTGAGGTGGGGAACAGCGAGGGAGAGAGAGCCAGGGAAGGGGAAAGAGCTCCAGGGGAAGAGAGGAAGGGCTAGACGGCTCCGGGCGGCTGCGTGGCATCTTCAGAGGAGTCGGGGCACAGGGAGGCAGCCTGGAGGTGGCGCGGCGAGCTGGGCGTCAGGGGGGGGGGTAGCGGTGGCGGGCTGGGCCGTGCTGCTGGGCCAGGTGGGCTACCAGGTGAGCGCCAGGTAAGGTTTCTCTCCCTCTCTCTGTTTTTCCTATTTCTGTTCTGTTTTATATATTTAATTCCTTTGCCACTGTTTCTAAATAAAACAAATTCAAGACAGTGACAAAATTCCCCGGAACATTTTATTTAGCACAATGGAATTATACCAAAGCACATAAAAATGTTTCAGTTATTTGAACATATATTCAGTAATATTTGGATATAAGTTCAAATTCAAAATAGTATTGATTTAAATTCAAAGTCCCAAAATAATTCCTTAAAAATGTTCATTATTTTTGGTTTGGTGTAAAACCCTGGCCAAAATATAACCAACATTAGTTAAGGCCATTTTGGAATCATTGAATGCATTTTCCAGGGTTCTTTTGCCCTGCTTTTAATTAAAGTTTTGAGGCTTCAACAATCCTCAATTCATGTTTCAGAAATTTAAATATGATGCCTAGATGAAGATGCAACTATTTACAAACAATATTCTAGGGCTGTGACAACTATCGAGGACCCATTCAGTGGTTTTGGGTTGATCATCCTGCAGATGAATTAGTGTAACTTACAATCTCATATGCTTCATCAATGAAGAATATGATATCAAGTTCATCAGATGAATTTCATCAAGCAGTAAACAAATATAGCAGTAGGAGGACGTGTGAAAGTTTATTTTATCATGATTCACCTGCGCCCTTTCAGGAAATTTTGTCAGGTCCCCAGCAAATTCTTCAAACGTTAAGGCACGTCTGGAGACCTGACCCTGTAGAAGAGATTAGTTCTTTTTCTTCACCACCCACATCTGAAGGGGTGGCAAAGAGTTCATCACTCTGCAAGCACCATACGAGAATGGTGGCATAGAAGCCAAACCATTTCGTTTCACATAAGAGGGGTTAGGGTAAGCATATGAATAAGCAGAGAAATTCTTCGAGGACTTATGAACATAATGGTTTGAAGAATAATGCACATATTCATAGCCCTTAGCTCTACCCTGCAAAACAGAGTTGTTAGCACGATGATAATCATATGAGGACTTTGATCCATTTGAGGAATTTGATCCATATGAAGAATTTGATCTGGGGTTCCTGTTCTTCACTGGTGGTGTCATGAGGACATTCACCTGAAGACTTTCAAGACACTTCTTGGGAACCCAGATTTTCTTCATGGGAGAACCATTCCTGCAGTTAGTGCCAACATATCTAGCAAATACTTCACCATTCTAATTTTTGAACAGTTTATAGTTGGAGTCAAATGACTCATCAGAAGGATGAGGAGATTCACATGTAAAGCCAGATAAGTTACATGGATCAACTGGAGGTCCCTTTGCAGCAACCCATGAGGTTTTGGGGTACTGCTCAGGCTTCCAATATGTTCCATCAGCATTAAGTTTCCTCTCAAAGGCGATACCCTCTTTCCTAGGGTTTCTGTTGAGGATCTGCTTTTTAAGCACATCACAAAGAGTCTGATGCCCTTTGAGGCTTTTGTACATGCCTGTCATGTACAATTCCTTCAGCCCTGCATCGTCAGTGATACTAGCAATGTCCTCAGATGAGGAATTAGTGATAGCAGAGGCAGGTGAAGAATTTGTAACAGTTGAAGCATTTGAACATTCAGGTGAAGAATTAGCAGATTCACGTTCAATGCACTTTAAGCATGGAGGAACAAATTCTTCCTGAGAAGCGCTGATTTGTTGAGCTAGTAATGAATCGCGCTCCTTCTGAAGATCTTCATAACTCACTCTTAGCTTCTCAAGATCTTGCTTTCTTTGAAGAAATTCATAAGAAAGTTTCTCATGATCAGATAAGAGAGTGTTATGATGACTTTGAAGGTTATCAAACCTAGACTGAAGTCTCTGAAGATTTTCAGTCAGGGCTTTAGTGCGATCCATTTCTTCACCCAACATATCATCACTTTTGTCTAGCATGTTTTGAACCTTTTCCAAGGCATGTTGTTGTTTGGTGGCAATGCAAACAAGTTTGGTATAGCTAGGTTCAGTATCATCATCAGATTCATCATCATCAGATTCACAATCACTAAATTCAGATGAGGAACATTCGGTTACCTCGACACCCTTTGCCATGAGACATGATGCAGAGGATGATGATTCTGGTTCGAAAGTCATCGTTTTGAGAGATTCCTTGAAGTCCTCAAACCAAGGATCATGACGGGTTCGATGACCTTCATAGACGTCGGAGATTCGGTCCCAGATAAGCTTTGCATTGCAAAGATGCATAATGTGCCTGAATTGATCTCTGGATAGGCAGGAACAGATGATATCCTTCGCCATGAAGTCAAGTTGAGTGTATTTGCGAATATCATCTGCGTTCGCCGACTTGCATAGATCAGTAAGACCAATCTCAGTGACGGTCCACAGCTCGCTGTCCCTTGCCATGAGGCGCTTCCTCATCATGGCCTTCCACTTGGGATAATCATGACCGTCCAAGATAGGGCATGTCACTTTCTTCATACCTGCGGTCGACATAACTAAAACTCCAGGCGGTTAAACCAAAATCACACAGAACAAGGGAGTACCTTGCTTTGATACCAATTGAAAGTGCGTTATGTCGACTAGAGGGGGGGGGTGAATAGGCGATTTTTATGAATTCTTCACTGAGGAATTTGCCGGTGAGGAAATTCCTTAGCGAATAACTATTAGCAGCGGAATAAGTACTCAGAAGTAAGCATAACAGAACACAAGCATGGTCATCATGATGAAAAGAAGACTAGCACAGAGTCCAGAAAGCGTAATCATAGGATAACACAAGATGAAGACAAACAGACTGAAGAAATTGAACTGAGGAAATTGAGAAAGTCTTCAGTCAAAGTCTTCAAACACAGATATGAACAAACACTCAACATAGTAATGAGGAAATGAAAGGGTTGAGGAAATAGAACCAGTTAGGTTGGTGAAGACAATGATTTGGTAGACCAGTTCCAACTGCTATCTCAGTTGTACGTCTGGTTGGAGCGGCTGAGTATTTAAACTCGAGGACACACAATCCCAGACACCCAGTCACTGAGCATGCAGCTCAGGACACCCAGTCCTCACCGTATTCTCCTTGAACTAAGATCACATAGATCTCGTCCAATCACTCATGGTAAGTCTTCAGGCGACTTCCAAACCTTCACAGACTTGGTCACTCGGCGATCCACAATTCCTCTTGGATGCTCTAGACCTTGACGCCTAACCGTCTGGAAGAAGCACAGTCTTCAAAGGTAACAAGCGTCGGATCCACGCAGGATCAATTTCTTCAGTGATGCTCAATCACTTTGGGTTTGTAGGGGTTTGGTTTTGGGTTTTCCTCACTCGATTATTTTTGCTCAAAGTCCTCGGAGGATGGGTTGCTCTCAAATGACAAGTGTCAAGTTCTCTCGGAGCAGCCAACTAGCTAGTGGTTGTAGGGGGCGGCTATTTATAGCCTAGGGAGCAGCCCGACATGATAAGACATAAATGCCCCTCAATGATATGACCGTTAGGTGGATAAGATATTTTGGGACAGCTGGCGCGCAGCACAACAACGGTCGGAAATTTGACTCTCAAATTCCTCAGGGCTATCATGTTCCTCACTGTGTAGGTAATTCACACTGACGAATTCCTAACTCCTCAGTCAGAACAAATTCATCAGTGACCAGAAGAACTTCGTCTCTGTCACTGAAGAAAGTGACTGAACTGTATGAGATTTCCAAAGGCTTCACTCGAAGGGATTGGTAGGTGTAGGATTTTGAGTTGAGCATCACATGGAAATTTTTCCTTAGTATTTCCTCGACCCCCTTTAACAGTACGGTGTTTCCTATGACTCAAGAAGGAGAAAATGAAACTACGAAAACAAAAGTCTTCACGCTTCATGTTCCACAAATGAATACCAAGTCTTCAAGGTCACACCAATTTCTTCACTTTCAACATCTTCAGAAAGTCTTCAGAATATCAAAGTCTTCAGTTGAAGAACTTCATTTTTAGGGGCCGACTTTCTCTGTAAATATCAAACTCCTCATAGATTTATAGACCTGTGTACACTCACAAACGCATTAGTCCCTTAACCTATAAGTCTTCAATACACCAAAATCACTAAGGGGCACTAGATGCACTTACAACGGGTCAAGACCGAACCAGGAGGGGGGAACAACGGCGCCGTCATCTGCTCGCTCCAGGAAGTAGACGTCGATGTTGTCGTAGTCGGCGAGGGCAGACACCCGAATGGCGATGTTCTCGCTCTCCGCCGCTAGCTCCGGCAGCGCCTCCTGGCGGAAGGTCGTCAGCTGCGACATGCGCATGCCAGGGTACCAGGCCCTGACGAACTCCAGCGCCTTGGCGGCGCTGGCTCGTGTGGCAGAGATCTTCCAGGCGTCAAGCTGCTGGACCGCCACCTCCAGCCAGTCGGCCGTCCGACTGGGAGTCCGCGGAATAGGACTACCCGGCCACAAGGCCTCCAAGACCTAAGACCCGATGCGCTGAAGCTGGCAGAGCATGCGGTGCGTTGGCTCAAGGCGCATCCTGACGGCCGTGAGCTGCTCACCCATGGTCTGAGGCCGGTTCCGAGGAATGTCCTTGCCCTCATGCCAGATCGCCTCGCGCTCAGCCTCGATGGCCATGCAGATGGCGACAGAGTGGCATGGGAGGAACTCTGCGCAAAAGAAGACAGTGGCGTCAGAAGACAACCCCCGATAGCAGTCGGCAGAGAGAAATTGGAACAGAAGGAAAAAGGGGCTCACCATCCAGCATGTCCTCGATCACGGAGTAGCCTTCATCAAGGATCTTCTCCCTCTCAAGCCAGCCTACGCGCTCGGTCTCGAACTCAGCCTTGAGCGCCGCCTCGTCCGCCTCCAGCTTCTTGACCTGGTCCATGTGCCACACGACCTGCTCCACCAGCTCCGTCTCCAGTCGGTCGCGCTCGGAGGCCACCTGGTCAAGCTCCTGCCTCATGACCCGGAGTTGGCCTTCAAGGCCGGCTACATGCTGGACCAGCTGGGCGTTGGCCGCTGCAAAAAGAAAAACAAGCGGGCGGCATCAACCATCCACTCCAACAGAAACTAAAATAGGTTGCCAGAGAAGATCCGGCCCGACTGCTCAACAGTCGGCCCGAATCTCGGGGGCTACACCCAGTGGGTGCGCTGGCGCGCCCCCACTGAAATATGGCATACTTACTCCGGCTCTGAGCCAGCTCAGACGTCTGGGTGGAGAGCGTCTGCTTCTGCGTGTTGTACGCGGCCACCTGCATGTTGTGGAGGTCCTGCAATGGTTGCAAGCATTTCAACAAATGAATAAAGCGCCTTGGAGTTCCAACCCGCCTGCTCAGCAGCCGACTCGAAACTCGGGCGCTACACCCAGTGGGTGCGCTGGCGTGCCCCCACAGAAAACTACAAGGCGAAGAAGCTAAAAGAAGATATACATATCCGGACAGCCGACCGCGTCACCAGCATGTCGTCTCTCGCCTTCAGAATGGAGGATTTCTGGGCGAGGAACCGGTCCACCATCTCCCGCACCGCCAAGTTAAAGGCGGCGGGCCGGCTTCCTCCATCCGGATCGAGAAGACGACACTCGCGGCCCCGGCACCGGGCCTCCGCGAGCTCGAGGACGCGACGTCTACCTGCCGCCTTGGCTCCGACGCTGCTCGTACTGCACGCCGGCGTGCAAGAGCGCGCACCGTCAAGGCCCGACCTGCTGTCTGGCCGGTGCCGGCTGGTGGAACCTCCGCCTGGGTAGGTTGGCCGCCTTCTTGCCCACTGGTGACCGGCTCGTGCTGGTTCCCCTCCGCCTCAGGAATGACGGTGTCGGGGACCTATGGCTCCGGCGCCGACTGGTCAGCCCTAGCCGCTCCAGGCGGTGTTTGGTTATCCGCCACCTCCACCTCCGACCGGTCGAGGGGGATGGTCTCCAGGACCCCGCCACTGGCCGGATCCGCCGTGCCCTTGGTCGCGGCTTCCGGCAGGGCCTTCCTCGCCGCCTCCTCCTCCGCTAAGGCCCGGGCCTCCGCCTCCGCCTTCGCATGTGCGTCGGCCCACACCTTCTCCTCAACCTCCTGCGCCTCAGGCGCCTCCCGTGCGTTCTTCTTCCGCGCCTCTCGAGGGGCCACAGCCGGATCCGGACGTCGAGCGTCCGCCAAGCCGCCCACCGGGTCCATCACCGAGGCGGATGAAGCCCGCGAGGTTGCATAGGCCACCTTGTCCAACAGAAAAGCGGAGATAAAGAAACACCCCAAGAAATAAGAAAAGCATAAAGTCAGAAAATGCGGGCATGCTTACCCAGATGTGAGCGGCAAGGGCTTGGGCCCCTTCTAGCTGGAAGCCGCCTTCTGGGCCTCCTGCCGCTTGGTGGCTTCCGCCTGTCTGGTGGCATCCGCCTTGTTTGTCCTTTTGGCTGGGTGGCTTCCGTACCTTCCCCCCTGGCGGCGCTTGTACCCAACAGGTGCGGCTACTGGCTGCGGCATAAAAGTGCCGGCTTCTCCCTCCACGCCCCCTCAGGCGGGCGCTGCCCGTCATCGCCTTCGTCGTCATCCGGCCAAGACCGGACGCCGCCGAATCCTCCTCCTCCACCTTCTACGAAGCCGCCTGCTCCGGGGATGCCCAATCCACCTCCACCTCCTGTGGAGCCGCCTGCCTCGGCGCTGCCATCTCCTTCGCCACCTCTTCCAGCGACCTCCTCGTTGCCGCCTTCCTCCATGGTGGCCGCCCCTAGCTCTGGGTCTTCAACGTCACTGTCCTCGCGGTCCGACATCCACTCATGACGAGGAGGCGGCGCGCCTTGGCCCATGAAGCGCTGCCACAAAAGCTGACTGGTCAAGTCAGAAGAACAAGAAATGTAAAGAGCAGAGCAGCCGGATCTGCCACTTACTGCTGGAGGAGGGTTGGCCCGGCTATAAGGCTCCTTGCCGATGCGCCACTTCGCATCATTGAGCTTGAAGTTGGTTATGTCGTTGACATGGAGGGCCACCTCTGCCCTCGGCATCTCCTTCATCAACATCCAACATGGATCCTGGCGACCGCTCATCTCGCAGATGAGGTGCGGTCGGAGCTGGAGCAGCGACACCCGACACATGATGTAGCCGGCCAGTAGGTTGGCCGGCTGGAGGCCCTCCTGACTGGTCATCTCCTCTAGCCGGACGAGGACGCTGACAGTGTTGGGCGGCAGTGGGCGTTTGGGCGGCTGCTATTGCCAGTTCCCGCGTGATCCAGCAGGCGGCCCTGGCACATAAGGTGGCAAGTTGATGTAGTCTATGTTCCAGAGGTTCCGGACGTAGAAATATGACCTTTGCCAAAGTTTGGCTGACTCGTGCAAAAGAATCAAAGGGAAGCGCGTGCCGCTTCCTGAGCGCCTCACAGCCACGCATGCTTCGCACGGGGCCGGCTCGTCCTTCGCCGCCGTACCAAGCTTGAGGTAGAAAAATCTACCCCATAGCTTGATAGTCGGCTGGATGCCGAGGTACCCCTCGTAGAAGGAGACGAAGGCGGAGAGGCACACCACCGTGTTGGGGGTGAGGTGGTGTGGCTGCAGTCGGAAGTAACGGAGGAACTGCCGGAAGAAGCCGGAGGTTGGGAGTGCGAAGCCACGGAGGAAGTGGGCACAGAAAACCACGTACTCATCCAGCTTCGGCTGCGGCGAGACCTCCGGCCTGGGGATGCATACCTCCACGTTGTCGGAGCGAGGTATCCTCTGCGTCGCGCGTAGGGAGTCGATGTCGTCTTGGTGAATGGTGGATCCCATCCATCCACTCTTCGCTATGGCACAAGGACGGTGAGGGAGAGCTCGTTGGAGAAGAGCGGTGAAGGACGCTGCAACGACGGAGAAGAAGACGACGGCGACGTGCGGCAGCGAAGCCGCAGCGGTGGCCGCGGTGATGCAGTTGCTTCAACGGAGCGGCGACGCGGCAAGGCGACAGCGATGAAAGGAAGCAGTCACACCGGTGCGTCAGCGGCGACGGAGCAGAGCGACACGGCGACGACAATGGAGAGGGGAGAGGAGAGAATGGGGAGTGGGCACACAAGCGTTCTGCTCCTCCTCCTCCCCTTCCTCCTCTTTATAAGCGGCGGGGGCGAAGCCGAGGCAACGTGCGGGCTTGGGATTAACTGCGCCCCATGCCCCAGACGACCCGGTGCATTCCGTGCGTTAAGGCGCAGTTACTACGCCACGGAAGGGCAACCTCCCGCCTCGGCCATAGCAGATCCGTGCGTGGGTTGAGGCCCTGTAGAGGCGGGCCCCAGCCTGTGGCAACGTCCCGTCATGCGCATGGGCTGGCAGGCCGGCCTGGCCTGTGGACGCCACGTGGTGCATGCTTGTCGAGCGGCGCTGCCCAACTCCCGCCTGCCAGTTCGAATTCCACCAGGCGGTAGTGGCCACGTCCGGCTCCTGGCGTCTGACTCCTCCAGCTGGGCGGAGCAGAAGGTGGAAGATCATTTGAGACAGAAACTACTGAGGCCCTCCGGCTGCCCGAAGCCGTAGAGCCTCACCAGCTTCGGGTACTACTGACGGGGGGATAGGCCCTGGGTATCCTCATCAACACTTCAACACTTTTTAAGACATCGGGGCTGGCCAAGCCCCTCAGTCCGACTGGTCGCAAGGCCGGCCCTTGGGGCCGGCTGGTGCCAAAAGACCGCCCCCTAGAAGGCGGCGGACCGCAAGAAGGCGACGCGCTCCAGAAGGCGGCAAGGGCATGGGCCGACTCCTAGCAGGCGGCCTGCCCTCTCCCTTGAAGTCTGAGCCCGACCAAGGGACAAGCTGGGGCATGCCTACAATGTTCCATGCCTCTCCCGATTCCCGAGCGCATGGTTACAGTGACCGCCACCAGGCGGCCATCGACCCACCCGATGCGGCACTGTAGCCACGGCGCGCCCGACACGACCTCCGTCAGCACAGATGGTGCAACAGTGGACAACCGTCCGTGGGACCCGCAAGCGGTGGGCCCCACCTGTCGGTCGGTTCCTCGGCAGTCGGCAGGGCCCACCAGAGGCGGGCCCCAGTAGCCGGCGAAGAACCCGGCCCCCTTAGTCACTGACGGCCGAGCCCTACCACCCGACTGGATTACCATTGTACCCCTGCGGGGTAGGCCTATATAAACCCCCCGAGGTTCACCCATGCAAAGGGTTCAACCTTTAGTTCCCTCCACCCATAGATAGGGAAGAGATAGAGCTAGCCTAGCCCTTCTTCTTCCTCTAGCCAAACATCTCGAGGAGCAACCTTGTAGCTACCATACTGATCATAGTCACCATGCGGAGACCCTGCAGAGAAGGACTAGGGGTGTTATCTCTATGGAGAGCCCTGAACCTAGGTAAGACTCGTCGCCGTTCGAGGTCTTGCCTACTCCCGCTTCTAGAGCCCGGCAACGTACTCCTGTCCCCACACATGATAAGCCATCCCTTGGCATATGTCGAGGAAATACCACGACACTGACGAAATTGAATATTTTCAGTTCGGTTTCCCAACCGTTCCACTCCACCTTTCCACAAACGCACTCCATTACCGCCTTTCCGCATATGCACTTGCATGCCACCACCGCTTTCCGCAACCACCATCGCGTACCCATTTTGCACTCCAACAAATTTTGACACATTTGGTCTTTGAGAATTTGAGTTGTGGTTCATCATTTCCTAGGGTGTTTCGGCTAAGTAGGAACGGTTCGACATCAACATCAACGCCGCTCATCTTCGCCAAGGACTCAACACGGACCACTTCATCATCATCAGTCCTTGCTTACAATCGAGTAACCCTCGACGACACTTTGTGTACTCCTTGCCATTGCATTGATAACCCCATAGCCCATTTTGTGTACCTTACCTATCGAGACTAGCCATTTGAGTATTGCCGGCAACATTACTTGTGCACATTAGTGATCAGAGCTCCCATTGCATACATACCATATCATCTTGGTACATATCTTGGCATCATCTCTTGTGTCACAAGGTTGTCATAGCATATACACAATTGCTATCTTGGTTCGTGAAGTTCTGCATAAGTGGCCATCAAAAGAGCTCAAAATAGAAAAGAGCCAAACAAGCTTTTAAGCAAAAGAGAAAGATAAGCAAAAAGCTTTTAAGCAAGAACCATAGCATCATAAAACATTAATATTGTCATACTCAATCATCTTGGATCATATCATCGGAATACCACACATATAGCATACTTGGGATAGAAGTTGTTGCATTTTTGCTTAGTAGGTTGTGCACAAGCTTCATATCCGCCTATTGTGCAATCGTGCTAGCGTCTCTCTAGTGTTGTGCAACAAGAGCATTTTCCGTGGATTCCACATTTTCTGCTCATTTTTGGTTTGCACAACCCCATTTATCTATTTGCATGTGTGTTTCCATGTACCACTACTTGCTATTGGTCTACTTGTTACATTTACAAATTTTGGAATCTATTTCAACATCATTGAGTCTCACTAATAAGTGCATCAAGTTTTGTGTCACCATCCTAACCAAGCTCCACTATAAGCTTTTACTTGTGTAGGTGTGAGAACCGACAAGAATTGGTACCAAATGTTCTATTTCCTTGTTATACATTTGAGTGATCATTGATCCATCTTCAACATCGGTCAAGGTACATTTGGCATAAGTTCTTCTCTTTCTCCCACTCACATCTTTGCTTGGAATGATGGATAGGCCAAGTTCTTCTACCAACCCACTCTTCATCGATAAAGAAGACGACATGTCATCCTACGTCACCAAGAGCCACCTCTTTGGTGCACAACGAGCTTTGCATCAAGAACAACAAGCAATGAGCGACCACATCGACAATCTCGCCACCGACTTGCGACTCTCTGAGCAACGAACAAGAGACAACTTAGACAACAAGCTCGACGCACACAAACAAGAGAAAGATGCAAGAATGGATGAGATTTGTGCCTTGTTGGTAAACCGCTCTTCTACCACTTCGTCCCACTCAAGACGGAGCCGCTCAAGTCGACACTCTGACGACACCATCTTCGGCTCAAGTACACCGAGATCAAACACTTTACGTCGGGCCGCGCACCAAGACCGTCAAGCAAACCACAATCCTCTCCATGGAATTGATCCCCAAGAGCAACTCTAGGGCAAGAGCATCAACATCGTCAAAATCAAGCTACCTCGCGCAAGCACAAGAAAGTCAACGACAACGCAAACAAGAAGAGGAAGAGCGAGCGCGACTACACCAAGACGCACACGATGCCGAAGCACAACGTCAAGAACAACAACGACATGAAGCTCAAGCACTTGAGGCACAACGTGCCCTACGATAATCAAGTTGAGCCGTAGCCACGCGCAACCAGCATACTCGTGAGCAACAAGAAGCACATCGAGAAGAAGTCCAAGAGAGGAACTATCAAGCAAGAGTACATCGACAAGTCCCACAAGCTCGACAAGAACCTCAAATTCGTCAAGAGCAACATGAGGTTGACAACCATCCATGTCAAGGGCGTCATCATCCCCGACCCCAACATAATGAAGAGCAAAGCTATGGCAAGCTCAAGTTCACTATGCCCGAGTTCATCAGAAGCAATGATCCCGAAGAGTACCTTTCATGCGCATTGATGGTCGACAAGATCTTTCATTTGCACAACTATGAGGAAGACAAGAAGATCGCTATGGCATCCCTTGAGTTCCAAGACTACGTACTCATATAGTGGGAACAAGTCTTTGAGCGACGAGAAGCAAGAGGTGAACCACCAATCTCCACATGGGATCAAATGAAGGATGTCATGAGAGCATGCTTTGTGCCAACATACTACAACCGCGACCTCTTCAAGAAACTCCAACTCCTCAAGCAAGGAACAAAGAGCGTTGAAGAATACTACAAAGAAATGGAGATTTCCATGATAAGAGACAATGTCACGGAAGACGATGAGCAAACTATGGCCCATTTCTTGAATTGACTCAATCATCGTATCAAGAAGATTGCCGACTTCCAACCCTACTCCAACCTCATCGAGCTAGTGCATCAAGCTACCAAGGCGGAACGACAAGTGCAAGACGACTTCAAGTACGCCAAGTACTCTTCCAATAGCTACGACTTATCCAACAACTAGGCTTCAATGACTCCAACGACTCCTACCTCAGTCAAGCCTTCTACAAGGAACGACGACAAGTTGAATTACAAGAAGACTTCTACAACTTCAAGTCATCTTCCTACTACAAGCAACTTCAAGCAAAAAGCTTCATCATCATCTACTCCAACTGATGAGACCGTCAAGACAAGTCAATCAAGTCCTTCACTTGCGAGGGCCGAGGCCACAAGTCCTTTGAGTGTGCAAACAAGCGCACCATGATCCTCAACAACGACGGAACATACGGCTCCATGAGTGAATACGAAATAGAAGCCATTGAGCAAGTGGCCATGCACTGACGCGTGAACGAAAATGAAGATGATCAAGTCTTTTGTGATGAAGATTTGAGCCCCGCTCTTGTTGTGTCCAAAGGTTTGACTCTTCACCATCAACAAGACGACGACCAAAGGTGACATATCTTCCACACCAAGGCCGACATCAATAGAAGGTCCGTGAAGGTCATCATCGATGGAGGGAGTTGCCATAACTAGGTAAGTGAAGAGCTATGTTCCAAGCTCCAATTGGTCAAGACGAAGCACCTACATCCCTACAAGGTCCAATGGCTAAGCGACTCTGGCACTATCCAAGTCGAGCATATGGTACAAGTTTCCTTCAAGACCGAAGCATACGAAGACGCTTTGGAGTGTGATGTCATTCCAATGTCCGTTTGCCACCTCCTTCTTGGACGACCATGGCAATTTGACGGAGGCGTCGTCCACAACGGGCGAACTAATCACTATAGCTTCAAGATGAAGGGAAAGGAGTACGTACTACGACCAATGTCTCCTAGTAAAGTGATCACCAACAAGCAAGCCACCCATCGTGGAGAGAATAGTGAGAGAGCGAACCACCAAAAAGAGAGTGAGCGCTAGAAGCCAAAATTGAGTGCCTCCACGATGAGCGACAAGAAAAACTTAGTGCTATTTGCCACCAAAAGTGAGATAAGAAAAGTGTGTGAGAACCCTTTAAGTGTTATGCAGTATGTCCTTTTGTGCAAGGATGAGGCAACTACAACTAAAACCTCACACAACCTACCTTTAGTCTTGTCTTCTCTTTTGCAGGAATTTCAAGATGTTTTTCCAAATGAGCTACCTCCAGGACTACCACCTCTACGAGGGATCGAACACCGAATCGACCTCATACCCGGAGCACCCCTTCCTAACAAAGCACCCTATCACATCAACCCCGAGGAAACCAAGGAGATCCAATGGAAGTACAACAACTCATCGACAAGGGCCATGTACGAGAAAGCTTGAGCCCTTGTGCCGTACTGGTAATCCTTGTTCCTAAGAAAGATGACACCTATCGCGTGTGTTCCGATTGCCGTCCTATCAATGCTATCATCGTTAGATACCGTTACCCCATTCTCCACTTAGATGATTTGCTAGATGAGCTTAGCGAAGCCACCATTTTCTCTAATATTGATCTCAAGAGTGGTTATTACCAAATCCGCATACAAGAAGGTGATGAATGGAAAACCACATTTAAGGCCAAATTTGGCTTATATGAATGGCTTGTTATGCCAATGGGTTTATCCGAAGCACCCGGTACTTTCCTGAGAGTCATGCATTTTTTTCTTAGGCCATACATTGGTGTATTTGTTGTGGTCTGTTTTGATGATATCATTGTCTTTAGAAAATCCCTCAAAGATCATGTCACCCATCTTAGAATCGTGTTACAAACTGTTAGGAAAGAGCGACTTTATGATAATATGGACAAATGCCTTTGCGGTGTTGATAACCTTGTTTTCGTGGGTTTTGTGGTATCTTCTAAGGGTGTGCATGTAACACCCCGAGACTGATGCGTCAGGTGTCTTCCAGTTATTCGCCATCGTTGCCATGTCATTTGCTTGCGTGTTGCACTTTGCCATGTCATCATCTGCATTTCATCTGCATGTTTTTCAAAACTTGCATCCGTTCGGGTTCCCCTGTTCTCTCCGTTGTCCGTTCTGAGCACAAACACACTAGCACGCACCCGTGGCACCCCCCCAGTTCTTGTTTTGCGAGCCATAGAAAAACATTCTTGGAATGGGCCTAGATTTGCTGAGTGGCCTTGGTATATCACTGATAGACCGCCCGTCAAATTTCGTTCCATTTGGAGGTCGTTTGATGCCCCAACGGTTAACCGGGTAGCCGCAAAAGCCCCTCTCTCTTTGCAGCCCAACACCCCTCCAAACAGCCCACTAGCCCATCTAAACCCCCTCCATGCTCTCTGTTATTGGATCACGATCGTGTGGGCGAAAACCGCACCTCATTTGGACTCTCCTAGCTCCCGCTACCTATAAAAGACCCCCCCCTCCGAAATTTCGGGTCCAAACCATAGCATCCTTCCTCCTCACGCGCTGGACAAATCCTCCCCCGCCGCCGGACATGTCCACCGCCGCCCTCCAACCAATCCAGCGCCGCCACGTGTTCCCCGCGCCTCCTCTCTCTCCTCCCCTCCACCGCGGCCCTGCAGGCCCGCGCGGGGCCTGCCTGGCCCGTTCGCCGCCCGCGCAC
>NC_057804.1:338739526-338783322 GCF_018294505.1 Triticum aestivum
GCCTGCCTCCCGCGCCGGAGTGCGTTGCCGCCGCCGTCCGAGCGCCGCCTAGCCCGCAACTCCTCCCTCAACCCCGCCTCCTCGCCGGAGGGCCACCAGCGCCCGTCGCCAGCCGTCCGGCGCCTCCGCGCCAGCGACCCCGTGCTGCCCCATGGCCGAACCCCGGCCTCGCCGCCCCCTGCCACCGCCGGCCGCTGCCCCGGCCGGTTGCTGCCTCGCCTACCCTCGCCGTCGCCAGACCCGACCCGCTTCGGATCTGGTCGGGTGGACCAGATCCACCAGGCCCGCGATCCAAACGCCCTCGCCCGCGCCGGGATCACTCCGTCCCGGGACTTCCTCGTCCAGTTTTTCGGAGGGTAAAATTTCACCAAGTCCCAGTAATTTTCATCTCGTGATGCCATGTTTATACGCCCATAACTTTGTGCTTGGTGCTTCGATTTGTGCATATGATATGTCAAAATGTTCATCTCAGAGTGCTCTTCATGATGGAGTAGTTTTCACTCATCTTGCTATTCATATTGGTGCCTTAATCTTGGTTGCAAAACTACTAAATGATATAAACTGTTGTAATCTGCTGATTGTTAACATCATGTATGCATCTTGTGAGTGCCATAACTTTGTCCATGTTGATCCTATGATGATGATCTTGATATGCACATGTTTTGCTCTTCATGCTCTTCATGTTGGTTGCTTTTGCATTCATGTTCGGTTGTATTTTGACATATTAATTCCTGTTGCAAAAGTGCATGTTGCTGTTAAGTGCTGAAAAATGCCTATTTGTCATTTTTATATCTTTTTGTATGATTTTCTTTTGAGCATCATGTCTACATATTTTAGGAGCATAATCATGCCATCTTTACAGGGGTGCAATCCATATATTTTTGTATGCCCTGTAGTGAGTGCATAAAGCTTGTGAAGTGGGCTACTTGCCTTTAATGTTCTGTCAATGCTGAATCTTTCATATCATGTTGCCATGTTTGCTTGATGCTACCAAATAATCCATGCATATTCTGGAGATGCTTAGTTGACATGTTTTGTTTTCTATGTTATGCTCTATCTTGACATGCCTTTTGATGCCCTATATATGGCGTGTAGCATATGTTTTAATTGCCATGAACATGTCTATATGTTGTTCTAGATTTCTGTTAACTTCATGATGCCTTGTTGCGAGCTTGATATTAGTTGATACATGCCTATTATGGAGATGCTCCAATAACATGTTTTGAAGTATGCTACGATTAATTCATTCACATGCCATGTTTGTTAATTTTGGATGTCATATGTCTCTGTTCCATGCTTGGAAACATGCTGTCATAATGTTGTTGTTTTACACTTGCTGAAATTGTTTCAACATTCAGTCTTGTCATGTTGGTTCCCACTAATCCATGAGCCATATGTATATGATGCCATGATGTTATTTTCTCTTTGTTATGTATAGCTTGATGTCATGCCCTTTGTTGCTATGTTTACTTGCTGTAGTTTATCTCTTGTTTGCTCTCAAGTTGCCATCATATTAACTCTACTCATGCATATGCTCCCATGTTATAAAGTTGCATTTCTCATTGATAATATTGGTTTAATATTGATGCCTATGAACCTGAACCTTAATGATATTTGAAGTATGTTATCTGTACATGAAGTGCATGTCAATTTTATGCTCATAGGATTCCTGTAGCATGTTGTTTTGATGGTTGCAAAGTGTCTACTTGCTGTTTTGGGCAGATTGTTATATCTTGTTTGGAGTGTATGTGTTGCACCGTTGCTCCGTTTTGAGCATGCTCTATATGAAACTTGCTTGATTTTGCATGTAGTTTCATTTTATCATGTTGCATCCATGTTTTGGGAGTTTTTGCTTGATGTTTGAATGCATTATTCATCAATGCCATGTTTGACTTGTTTTGCTCATATCTTCTTGGCCGTAGCTCCGAACTAAATGAACTTTATATGTAACTTGACTAGAATTTCGTGTAGATCATCTTGGTGCATCTTAACTTGCTATTTGATAACTTGAACATAAAGTTTATTCAGATCTGTACCAACTTCGAAATTTGCATATGGGGACTTACCGGACCTGTTAGATGTTT
Source organism: Triticum aestivum (assembly GCF_018294505.1). Taxonomy (NCBI): domain Eukaryota; kingdom Viridiplantae; phylum Streptophyta; class Magnoliopsida; order Poales; family Poaceae; genus Triticum; species Triticum aestivum. Next base: position 338,741,611 of record NC_057804.1, read on the forward strand.
CCGGCCTCATTTGAACTTGCTTTGATGTAATGTTCTTGTTTGCATCATCTATTGCCATGAGTAGCATCATATAGTCTTTGTCATGCATCATACTTGGTTGAGCATCATGTCATGTTTATGTGTTGTGTGTTTACCATGTTGTTTGCTTCTTTCCGGTTGTGCTTCTTCTCGATAGTTCCTGTTTCATTGCGACCGTGAGGATTCATTCGACTACACTTGGTTCGTCTTCATCGTTCGTCTTCTTCATGGAGTCGTTCTTCTTCCTAGTGGGATTTCAGGCAAGATGACCGTTACCCTGAATCTCACTACTATCATTGCTATGCTAGTTACTTCGTTCTATCGCTATGCTGCGCTACCTATCACTTGTCTATCAAGCCTCCCAAATTGCCATGTCAGCCTCTAATCCTTTTCACCCTTCCTAGCAAACCGTTGTTTGGCTATGTTACCACTTTTGCTCAGCCCCTCTTATAGCGTTGTTAGTTGCAGGTGAAGTTGTAGATTGCTCCATGTTGGAACTGGATTACGTTGGGATATCACAATATCTCTTATTTTAATTAATGCATCTATATACTTGGTAAAGGGTGGAAGGCTCGGCCTTATGCCGGGTGTTTGTTCCACTCTTGCCGCCTTAGTTTCTGTCATACCGGTGTTATGTTCCTTGATTTTGTGTTCCTTATGCGGTCGGGTTTATGGGAACCCCTTGACAGTTCGCTTTGAATAAAACTCCTCCAGCAAAGCCCAACCTTGGTTTTACATTTGCCTAACAACCTATAACCTTTCCCTTGGGAGTAATTAACCCGAGGGTCATCTTTATTTCAAATCCCCCCGGGCTAGTGCTTCTCTAAGTGTTGGTCCAAAATAGAGCCACTTGCAGCGCCACCTCGGGGAAACTTGAGGGCTGGTTTTAGGTGTACGTAGTGTTCATCCGATGTTCCCTGAGAACGAGATATGTGCAGCTCCTATTGGGATTTTTTGGCACATTCGGGCAGTCTTGCTGGTCTTGTTTTACCATTGCCGAAATGTCTTGTAATCGGGATTCTGAGACTGATCGGGTCTTCCCGGGAGAAGGAATATCCTTCGTTGATCGTGAGAGCTTATGATGGGCTAAGTTAGAATATCCTTCGTTGATCATGAGATGCATACTTCAAAGCTTATGATGTAGGGTATAAACTTTCGAGAGCCGTGCCCGCGGTTATGTGGCAGATGGGAATTTGTTAATATCTGGTTGTAGAGAACTTGACACTTGACTTAATTAAAACGCATCAACCGCGTGTGTAGCCGTGATGGTCACTTCTCGGCGGAGTCCGGGAAGTGAACACGGTTTGGGTTATGTTTGGACGTAAGTAGTTTCATGATCACTTCTTGATCATTACTAGTTTGCGACCGTTTGCGTAGCTTCTAATCTTGTTCTTGTATTCATAAGTTAGCCACCATATCATGCTTAGTCGCTGCTGCAACCTCACCACTTATCCCTTCCATACCCATTAAGCTTTGCTAGTCTTGATACCCATGGTAATGGGATTTCTGAGTCCTCATGGCTCACAGATTACTACAACAACAGTTGCAGGTGCAGGTAATGCGATGATCATGACGCGAGAGCGATGTTTGCTTGTTTCGGAGTTCTTCTTCTGCTTCTTCTTTGATCAGGGGATAGATTCGAGGTCGGCAGCCTGGGCTAGCAGGGTGGATGTCGTTTGAGTTTCTGTTTGTGTTTCATCCGTAGTCAGATGTTGCTCTTATCTATGGTTATGTTGTATTCGTGTGGCATTGTATGCCTCTTGTATGTATCCCCAACTATCATGTAATGGTACGATGTAATGATATCCACCTTGCAAAAGCGTCTCCAATATGCGCTTCTATCCTTGGTGGGACCTTCGAGTTCCTTTAGGATAGGGTCGCATATTGGGCGTGAAAGTGCATGTAGATGAATCAAATATCAATGCTATTAAAACTTGGCCACAACCAACAAACTCGCAACAAGTGCGAAGTTTCCTCGATCTAGCCGGTTTCTATCGTAGATTCGTTAAGGACTTTAGCACCATTGCTTCTCCTTTACATGCTTTGAGTAAGAAGAATGCAACTTTTGTTTGGGGACCATCCCAAGATACCACATTCAATGAGCTTAAGAATTTGCTTACATATGCTCCTTTGCTTGCCTTACCAAACTTTGATAAACCGTTTGAGATACACTACGATGCTAGTGGGTACGACATAGGAGGTGTGTTAATGCAAGAGAAGCACCCCATAACTTACTTTAGTGAGAAACTTTCTGGAGCGCAACTAAATTATCCCATATATGACAAAGAGCTTTATGCTTTAGTACGAGTTTTGCGTGAGTGGGAACATTATCTTCACCCTCATGAATTCATCATCCATACCCACCATGAAACTCTCAAGTATCTTAAGGGTCAAACTAAGTTGAACAAGCGTCATGCTAAGTGGAGTGAATTCATAGAGTCTTTTCATTATGTCATCAAGTATCTTAAGGGCAAAGAGAATGTTGTAGCGGATGCGCTTTCCCGCAAATGCATGCTTGTTACTAAACTAGAATTGAATGTCATTGGCTTTGAGCACATCAAAGAATTATATGCGCATGATCCTACTTTTGCTATTCCATATGCCAAATGTTTAACGCATACATCTTGGGAACGCTATTACCTCAAGGATGATTATCTAATGAGAGCTAACAAACTATGTATCCCCGAGTATTCTCTTTGTTTGTTACTTTTACAAGAGACTCATGGAGGAGGACTAATGGGACACTTTTGACGCGACAAGACATTCGCCACGTTCTCCAAGAACTACTTTTGGGCCAAGATGTTCCGCGATGTCTCACGCTTCACCAACCGATGTTGGACATGTCGCAAAGCTAAGTCAAAAGCTCAATCCCATAGTCTCTATATGCCACTTCCAATTCCATATCACCCATGGGAAGATATTAGCATGGATTTTGTGCTTGGTTTGCCTAGAACTAGAAATGGAAAAGATTCCGTGCTTGTTGTTGTGGACCAATTCTCTAAAATGGCTCATTTCATCCCATGCAACAAGATAGACGATGCTACACATATTGCAAATCTTTTTTTGTAGGGAAATCTTGCGACTCCATGGAGTGCTAAAGACGATTGTCTTGGACCGTGACGTCAAGTTCTTGAGTTACTTTTGGAAAACTCTATGCACTAAGCTCGGAATAAAGCTCTTGTTCGCGTCACCATACCATCCTCAAACCGATGGCCAAACGGAGGTGACAAACCGTACGCTCTCCACTCTACTATGTGTGTTGATCAAGAAAAACATCAAGGAGTGGGAGGAGTGTCTACCCATCATCGATTACGCCTACAACTGAGCAAGACATTCATCTACCGGCAAGTCCCCTTTCGAGGTCGTCTACGGTTTCAACCCATTGTCCCCATTGGACATTCTCCCTCTACCACTACAAGAGCACATCAACATGGACGCGAGTGCATGAGTGAGCTACCTCAAGAAGATGCACGAAGATACAAGGCACACCACCGAGCGCCAAGTACAACGACTCACGACCAAGCTCAACATCAACAAGCAACCCATGATATTCGATGTTGGAGATCTCGTGTGGCTACACCTTCGAAAGGAACGCTTACCCAACGAATGCAAGTCCAAGATTCTACCTCGAGCCGACGGACCATTCAAGGTGCTCGCACACTACAACAACAATGCATACAAGATTGATCTCCCACGTGAGAAATACAACGTGAGTGATGTCTTCAACATCAAGGATCTCTCGCCCTAACATGGTGATGAGGCTTTCGATCCAAGGTTAGATCTTTCTGAAGGGGGGGGGAGATGATGCGGAGCATCCCAAGGTCATCCCATGTACCTACCTTCGTCTCCCACGACACCACTTGGACCAATGACAAGAGCTCGAGCAAAGTCTATCGAAGATAGGGTGAACTCGCTCCTCTCCGAACTTCCACTCTCTACATATGAGACATGGCTACTATCTCAAGCGGAGACCCTATGCATGATCAGGTACTTGGAAGAAGGCCATGGAACAACTGCACCCAATGGAAAAGACAACACGAACACCAAGTACAAGGAGCGAGAAGAGAAGAAGCCTAGAAGTCTCCAGCCGTAGGATGACCGACCCCGACCAGACGACCGCCGCCTGATACTTCGACCCGCCAGGCCAGACCCGGCCAGAGAACGCTCCAGCGGCTGAGTGACTGACACCGATAGGACGTCCGACGACTCCCAGCGCCCAGACGACCGAGCTCCACCGGATGACTGACACCACCACGTCGGAGCCAAAACATCGGAAGTATGGAAGCCTCCGGACGACCTACGAACCGGACGATCGACCAATCCTGAACAGAGCCGAAACATCGGACGTCCAACCAGGACCAGACGTCCGGACCCTCGGAACCATCAGACGATCAACGACGGTCGGACGTCCGACGCCTGTGCGTGATCAAGTGTTGGGCCGAAGCCCACTTACCCCTTCGTGACACTAGACTATAAATAGACGTCCCCCTCCCTCTTTCTAGGGTTAGCAATGGTTTAGCTCATTTGTGTGATAGAGTTTTGCTCAACCATCCGGATCTACTCCACCGAGAGAGACCGTTCCCTCTTCGGATAAGATCCACTTTGGATTCAAGACCCCTTCATGGGAAGACCCCTCAAGACCTCCTCATGGAGATGAACTAGTTGCGACTTGTATCATCCCTTGTTGATTGTGGATTGTGTATCCCTTTGTGTTTCGAGGATCTAGCGCATGTGTAATCGAATCTTGTTGGTTTGAGTGATTTCTCTCCCCGTGTTTTTCCCTCGTGTTCCTCGTGTTCTCGGTATGATCCCCTCCAATCGTGAAAGATCGGGCATCTAGGGTTCCACCCTACATCAGGTACGCCACCTGCATAGCGTACCGCTCAGCCTCGTCGTCAGTCTCGCTCAGCCTCACTGGCGTGCATGACACATACACCGGCACCATGCTTATCAACTACCACAATTGCCCCTGCAACTGTCACATCTCCTCTGGTCCTTTATAGGCAGCGTCCTGGTGCGCCACCTGCATGGCCTGCCGCTCGGCCTTCTCGCCAGTCGCGCTCAGCCACACGGGTATGCACGATACATACATCGGCACCATGCTCGTCCACTACCATGATTGACCTTGTAATTGCCATGGCTCCTCCTTCATAGGTTGCATCCTGGAGTGCCACCTGCGCGGCCTCCTCGTCCTGCTCAGCCACATGAGCGTGCACGACACATACACCGACGCCGTGATCATCCACTACCATGATTGTCGCTGCAATTGCCACGACTCCTCGAGCACTCCTTCACAAGCTCCGACGCGGGCGGGGCTGGTGGCGGTGGGGGCGCCTTCGCCCAGGGCAGAGCTAATATTGGACCTAGCCCCAGGCCCCATGCATGCTACAGTGTTACTACAGTGTCAAATAGTGCATAATATGCTATAGTCAAGGAAGGATTTTTTCATCATGCCCCAGGCCCAGGCCCCCCCGCCTGGGTCTTGTCTCCGCCACTGCCTTCGCCTACACCCCGACCATCAATTCAGCAGCGCCTACTCGGATGAAGCTCGACCTCTTTTGAAGTGACACATCACCTCGGTCACTCTAAAATTTGTAGGGCTCAGATTTCCTATGTTCATGGAAGAAATCATGGACTCTCTTCCAAAATGTTGAACCTTTTTGCTCGGTGCCCATTTTGGGATCTTGTCCAATTTTCATCCAAGCCTCGCAAAGCAACTTGTCCTCCTCCTCCGTGTATACTCCAGTCATCACGCTTTGCCACCTCTTTTGTGACCGGGCTTGACGAGATAGTTCCTCCTCAAACAATGGATCTTCCTCGATATCGACACTCTCTTGGCCTTCCGTCTCTTGGCCTTGAGTATCTTGGTTTTCAGTTTTTCTGCCTCGAGTCTCTTGGCCACCATCCCCTTGGCCACCCTCATTGATCATGTACGCCATGAGATCATTGTAGTACCTCGGGTCATCGGACATCGGGGTCTGCATTCCATCAAACAGGGGGTGGGCATCGGGGTAGTTGGCTGGGAGACCACCTGCAGGTGCTTCCTTTGCATCCCGCTGGACTGGCCGTCCACAGACGTGGAGTTGAGATCAATGGGAGGCACCAAGGGGACGACCGACACAGAGTCACCCATTTCTGTCGAGCGGTCCAGAGGTGAGGTAGAGAAGCAACCCATTGTTGGTGTGTGTCCGGAAGGTACGCATATGTCGGCGGTGATGTTGACACGCACGACATTCTGAATGCTTGGGCAGGCGGGCCACTGACGAGCCCGTGCTCGCCGCGACAACAACGAAAAGAATGGCCGGCTTGTGCCTCCCTAGTAAGAGTAGGGCGGTTTGCACGTACTTGGCGGCAATTGCCTCGGTGTCCACAGTGGTGACCCGTGCCTGAGCGGCGGTCGGAACGTCTTATTTCTCCTTGCCCCTCCTCCTCCGGTTGTCTCGCTTCACCGTCTCGGCTACTCTCTTCTCTGGGGCGAGCTCCTTCTTTGGCTTCGGGGGCACGGCGTGGGTGGTCACAATGGGGACGGGGGAAGTGACGGGGCTGGGCATGTTGGCCATGGCTCGAATGCAACCAAGACCTTGGGCGAATTATCTGATTTTTTTTCGTGAATTATCTGCAACTGATTATGTCCATATTGTATCTATATTTGCCTTGTATTTACTAATGATGGATGACGACTATCGTTGCCCATGTCTTACTTTGGCGATACATAAGTTGTTTACTTGAGCTAGTGAGTTGAACCTAAGTTACTTTTCTTACTCCAACCGGGTCAATAGAAAACCCGCTGACACCTGCATGACAAGTGACCCGAACCATCAGAACTGGGCACTCAAACGGGAGACCACATGAGCATAAGGAAACCACGCAAACCAACCAGAAAACTTACAATCCAAGGAAAAGTGCAATCAGCAAGCACGTGCATCGAATACGTCAGCCGGTCAGACCATAGTGTCGAAAGTCCAAGCAGAGTGAGAAATGCACCATCTGGCCAACTGTAGCGGTCAAGCCCGGGCAGGCATCCTAGAACGCGTCGCCTGGCTAGACCCTAGCGCTCAAATACCGAGCTCGCACCCCCAAAACATGCCACAAGTCGATGACGATTAAGCAACCGACATTGTTGGTAAAAAAGGTAGAGCAAAAGGTGCCATGCCTGGTATATTACCACGTCCCACCATGCCACTAGACATGGACTTTTAAAGAGCACGCAGAGCCGGCCAACCACCCTAGATTCCTCGACTAGTGGGATCGTGCCACACATGGGGATGACAAAACTTCGGGAACCCTTGCCGTATATCTTTGCAAGGTAGTCGCATATGGGGTTGTGGAGATTGGTGGTCCAATATTATCATGGAAAGCATCCTCATATCCACGACATCCTTTTTTTGACCATCATTGAAGTTCTGGTTCAACATACACAAACATTCGTGGGATCCCTTATGACGTTGTGCAACACAGATGAAGATATGAAATTAATAAAATCAAGGTTATATTGCTAGTGGTGAGAAGATAAAGTTACCATGAGTTAGGATTAAAGCCTATACAAAACACACACAAAATCAGAAGTGAGTTCACCATTGTTTATATAGAAAACCTAGTGAAATTGCATAATGAGATAACTAGATAGGCAATGGTAAACGATGCCATCTCCATGGTTAAAAAATGGAGAACAAAGGCAATGTTAAAAGATGCCATCTCCATGGTTAAAAATTGCCATGGACAAGCAAACATGGGGATATGGCAAGTGAATGATCAAAATTGCCATATCCATGGTAAAAAATTGCCATGAAAAAGAATACATGTGTTTTATTAACTAAAAAACAAAAACAAGAACATGTAGAAAAGAAAAAGTGAAGAAAAATACGGTATGATTTGCTGTTGTTTCTACAAATTGAGGAGTGAACTTGCCATGATACGAGTGGATATGTAAAATTAGCATACAATTCCCTTCGAGGCCGTATGCATGCAGCCACCCCCTTGCCTCTTATGTCGACACAATCGTCATCAATGTGAGCCACACAACCATCTTGAACTCTAATCTCTATATGAAGAAAAACACAAAATGCACAACGAAATTACCATATGAGTTTTAAAAGGAAAGTTAAATGCAAAAATCTCCAACAAAACATATGAAAAGAAGAGCACATTAAAAAAGTGCAATAGTTTCAAGGCAAGCATATGCATCAACAGAACACAATAACCCATGACAAGTAATGTGAATGTCAATGGAAGTCTCGATCACGAAACAACTGTCTAATTCCCGAGTAAAATGCATGCTTGGCCCCTAAACTTGAAGGCGATGTCCACAATGGTCCATAAACTCAGAATCTGCATCAATATTGTCCTAGAACTTAAGAATACTGTCTCAAATCTCAATGTAGTCTCTAAACTTGGTGAACCAGTCCTGTGATACATCTCATGTATGCCTCACATCCGTTTCCGTATGCCCGCTTCATGACCAGGTGACCGGTAAAATAGTAAAGGTAAGATGTTATCGCAAGTGCAGTCAATGGAGACGAGGGTGTGTTACCAAAATTCCCTCCTTTTGGGGGAGGTACGTCTTTGGAGAGGTGTGGAGGCACAATTCTCCCCAAGAAGCCACTAGGGCCACCGTATTCTCCTCACGCCCTCGTACAATGCAAGATGCCATGATTCCACTAGCGATGCACTTGAAGGTGATGACCAAACCTTTACAAACAAGGTTGCATCTCTCTCCACAACATAATTGGAGGTTCCTGACACCACCACGAAACTTCACCACAAATGAATGTGGCTCCGAGGTGACCTCTTCCATCTAGGGCGCTCAAACACCTAAGAGTAACAAGATCTACAAGGGATAGTAGGCGGAATCAAATTTCTCTTGGTGAAAGTGTAGATCATGGTCTTATCCTCCAAACCCTAGAGAATCATCAAGTTATGATGGCTAGGGAGGGAGATCGGGCGAGTTTAAGCTTTGGGCAACAATGGAGCAACGTGGGAAAAGAAGGTTGGTCTTCTTGGGGAAGAAGACTCCATTATATAGTGGGGGCAAAAATCCAACTATTATGCACTGGTCGTGCTCAAGAGGTACTACCGCTAAGCACAGTAGTTTCACCAAGGCCCGTTGAGTACCAAAGTGGTACTCACACGGTGGTTCCACCTGAATGGTACTACATGCTACAGTAAGCGGTACTACCGCGAATTGTCAATAGGCTAACAGAGAAGCCTGTGGTAGTTCATGCGATGCCAGAGCGGAAGTACCACATCAATTAGTACTATCGTGAATTACTGGTGGGCTAACAGAGAAATCCACGGTAGTGCCCGCGACACACTTGTGGAAGTAACGCTCAAGCGGTTCTACCATGAATTACCTGAGCCCTAACAGAAAACCTAGCGGAAGTAGTCGTGGTACTAACAGCGGAAGTACCGGATAAGCGGTACTACCGTGGTTACCAACCGTACTACTGCTTGGTCCCTGTCAAAAAAACCAAGGCACAACAGATTAATGCTCCAAAGTTGGGGGAAGGATATGTGGGTGCATTTAGTGTGCGTATGTGTTGATTCCACCCATACGTTCCAACGCGGACCCCCTCATAATTCTACAGATTTCCTACGATTCAAGTCAAATGAGAAGAAATGCCGCAAAACCCGTCTTTCCTCTCTCCTTATCCGATGGGAATAAAATCATCTTGTGCCATATATAAGAATATCCGAAATGCTCTATGCATACAGTCAGTCTGCAAAGCGCATTGTCATCAAACATCAAAACCAACTAGAGAGAGATATGCCCTAACAACCTGGGACACCGTCGATTTGTGCCAATATGGCAAGGGTTACTCTTTAGTAGTAGTATACATAATGTACTAGGTTGACAACTATTGTGTGGATGTTAGTATATGCTTTGTGTAGTTATTTTTCATTTGCATTGTGCGTGTGCGTGCCTATGTGTTAGTGCGTGCATGTTATGCATGTTTTTTCCGATGTTTGTATGTGTGTGTGCATGGTAGTGTGGCCGTGCATGCGTGCGACCTTGACGTGTTGCTCCTTCGTCACGCATGAACACTAGGCGAGGTAGGAATAGAGGCAGCTCGACTGGTACACGCTACGTCATGGGTACTCTGCAAGTGCTCTAGGGCCGAGGTCGTGACCGCCTTCATCTCGGCCGATAACCACGCAACAATGACAAAGATGTGCTGCAGGAGATGGCGCAGAGTGCCGTTGTGGATAAGCTTCACCATAGCACGGCGAACCGAACGTCACCGTAGACGGCTGTGTGCATGCACGTGTTGTGTACTTGGGTAGTATAAGTGTATGTGTGTGCATGCATATGTAGGTTGAGCGTGAGCGTGTGTATTATGTCGTGTGGGTGCATGCATGCGTGTGTGTGTTTCGCATGCATGCATGTGTGTGCGTGTGAGTGTTGTGTTCATGCATGGTGGCGTTACGTACATGCATGCATAGGTGTTGTGTGCATGTGTGCGTGTGTGTATAATCATCATCAGTAGCACATGTGTTTTAGAAAGACCCTCTCAGGTTAGTAACACAAAGCGGCATTGGCACAGGCGGTTAGCAAGCAAGGGTTGTGGCTCAAACTTTTAACGTTTGAACCCCTTCCTCTACACTATTCTATTTTTCTCTATTTCTCTCTTATAGCCATTGACAGGTGGGCCCCTCTACTGATGTGGCAGGCGGACGTAGGTCAAACGTATGCGAAGTATACACGGGACATATCATAGGATCGGTTCACCAAGTTTAAGGACCATATTGAGATGGCATTCCGAAGTTTTAGGACCAAGCAGTTTTTGAGTTTGGGGACCATTGTAAACATCGCCTCCAAGTTCAAGGGCCATAGATGCATTTTACACCAAATCCCCCAGTCGTCATATAACCAAAAACTGTGTAAAACACACGTCATTACCATGAAAACTCTACATTAACAAAGAATAAAAGAGAGCATGGTAATAATCTCCATCACGTACAATAAGACACACATACACACACGAACCTAAGTTCAGTATGCATGGCAGAAATCATGATCACACACATTATGCCATGGCAAATTTGCATTAACCACAACATGAGAGCATGGCAGGCAGATCACAAAGTATGGTCCATGGTTAATACCAACAAACTAAGTTATTAAAAGCATGATAAAAAAATAATCATCACGCATGTCATGGCCCTGGCAAATCCATATGACACACGTATGATAATCCATGGAAAATCTGAACTAACTAAATAATGAGAAAATGGCAAAAATGATGGTAAATGCACTAACAAACAGAATAAAAACCAGCTAAACAAAACAAACTAGAACTCATTGAATAAATATATCTCAATACCAAACACATTTGGCTCCCCCTATTGAAGTAAAAATGATCACAACGAACCAACAATACCACAACACCAACATCACCAAACCGAGCTGCCCCGATGCCCATAACCCTCGTGCGGTTGTGGCTGCACCACTCGCTGCGTTGAATCCAACGAGCACTGTGGCCCCTCCCGCCGTGACACTGTTGGGGAACGTTGCATGGAAAACAAAAAGAATTTTACACACACGCAGGATATATCAAGGATATGGATAGCAACGACAGGGGGACAGTGTGTCTACGTACCTTCATAGACCGTAAGCGGAAGCGTTTCACAACGCGGTTAATGTAGTCGAACTTTCCTCGTGATCCTACCGATCAAGTACCAAACATACGACACCTCCATGTTCAGCACATGTTCATCTCGGTGACGTCCACGCCTTCTTGATCCAGCAAGGCGGCGAGGTAGTGGATGAGTTCCGACAACACGATGGCGTGGTGATGGTGATGATGAAGCTATGTCCGCAGGACTTCACCTAAGAACTATGAAAATATGACCGGGGGTGTAAGGGGAGCGCCGCACACGGCTAGGCAATTGTCTGTTGTGTGCTAGGCGCCCCCTCCTACATATATATAGGTGGGTGGGAGGAGCAGCCAAAGGAGGTGCTCAAGTTGGAGGAATCCTACTTGGGGGCCCTCCCAAGCCACTCCCCCCTTTCCTTATTTGGCGTGCGGGGAAAGGCAGGGGAGGGTGCACCCCTTTCCATTCTCCCATGAGAGGGAAAGGCAAGAGGGGCTAGCCGTCCCCCTTTTCCTTCCCTTGGGCTGGCCAAACAAGGGAGGGGGCACACCAGTCCCCTTATGGGCTGGTCTGTCCCCTCCTTTCGCCCATAAGGCTCATGTGTGAACCCCTTTCGGTGACCCGATTCCTTCCCGGTATGTCCCGAAATACTTCTAGTGTCCAAATACCATCGTCCTATATATATATATATATATATATATATATATATATATATATATATATATATATATATATATATATCAATTTTTACCTCTCGACTATTTCGAGACTCCTCTTCATGTCTATGATCTCATCCGGGACTCCGAACAACATTCGGTCACCAAATCATATAAGTCATATAACACTATATCGTTAACGAACGTTAAGGGTGCGGACCCTACGGGTTCGAGAACTATGTATACATGACCGAGACACCTCTCCGGTAAATAACCAATAGCGGAACCTAGATGCCCCATATTGGCTCCTACATATTCTACGAAGATCTTTATCGGTCGAACTGTAATGACAACATACGTAATTTCCTTTGTCCATCGGTATGTTACTTGCCCGAGATTCGATTATCGGTATCTTCATACCTAGTTCAATATCATTACCGACAAGTCTCTTTACTCGTTCCGTGATACATCACCTCATAACTAATTCCTTAGTCATTTGCTTGCAAGCTTATGATGTGTATTACCGAGAGGGCCCAGATATACCTCTCTGATACTTGGAGTGACAAATCCTAATCTTGATCTATGCCAACTCAACAAACACCTTCGGAGATACATGTAGAGCATCTTTATGATCACCCAGTTACGTTGTGATGTTTGATAGCACACGAGGTATTCCTCCGGTATCTGGGAATTGCATAATCTCATAGTCGAAGGAATATGCATTTGACATGAGGAAAGCAATATCAATAAACTGAATGATCAATATGCTAAGCTAACAGATGGGTCTTGTCCATCACATCATTCTCCTAATGATGTGAACCCGTTATCAAATGACAACACATGCCCATGGTTAGGAAACCTTAACCATCTTTGATCAACGAGCTAGTCTAGTAGAGGCTTACTAGGGACACGATATTTGTTTATGTATTCACACATGTATTTAAGTTTCCGACCAATACAATTCTAGCATGAATAATAAACCTTTATCATGAATAAGGCTATTTAAAATAACAACTTTATTATTGCCTCTAGGGCATATTTCCTTCAGTCTCCCACTTGTACTAGAGTTAATAATCTAGTACACATCGTCATGTGATTAACACCCATAGTTCAGATCGCCATGTGACTAACACTCTAAGAGTTTACTAGAGTCATTAATCTAGTTCACATCGCCATGTTATTAACACCCAAAAGAGTACTAAGGTGTGATCATGTTTTGCTTGTGAGAGAGGTCTAGTCCACGGGTCTATCACATTCAAATCCGTATGTATTTTGCAAATTTCTATGTCTACAATGCTCTGCATGGAGCTACTCTAGATAATTGCTCCCACGTTCAATACGTATCCAGATTGATACTTAGAGTCATCTAGATCAGTGTCAAAGCTTGCATTGACGTAACTCTTTACAACGAACTCTTTCTCACTTCCATAATTGAGAAACATTTCCTTAGTCCTTTTTAAGATAACTAAGGATAATTTTGACCGATGAGCAGTGATCTAGTCCTGGATCACTATTGTACCCCATTGCCAAACTCATGGCAAGGTACACAACATGTTTGGTACACATCATGGCATACTTTATAGAACCTATGGATGAGGCATAGGGAATGACTTTCATTCTCTTTCTATCTTCTTCCGTGGTCGGGTTTTGAGTCTTTACTCAACACCACACCTTACAACATAGGCAATAACTCCTTTGACTGGTCCATTTTGAACTCCTTCAAAATCTTGTCAAGGTATGTATTCATTGAAAGTCTTATCAAGCGTCTTGATCTATCTCTATAGATCTTGATGCCCAATATATAAGCAGCTTCACGGGGTCTTTCATTTAAAAATTCTTATTCAAGTATCCTTTAATGCTATCCAGAAATTCTATATCATTTCCAATCAACAATATGTCATCCACATATAATATCAGAAATGCTACAGAGCTCCCACCCACATCTTACATTCTTAAGAAGTTGATCCCCACTACTAGCAATTCTCTCTACATGCACACTATCCATATCAGCATGATGCCACATAAGTGTTCGATTTCCAAGTAATCCGCCACATCAGCGGTGGTCAACAAAAAGCTGACATGTTCAGAGCAGTCCGTTCTAATTTCCTTGCCTTCAGTTTCCTTCGAATCTTGACATGTATCCCATTACTCCATCCACATGCAACTCATTATTAAACTGGTTCTTTAGCTGGGTCATTTGGACATTCGAAGCCCATGGGTCGTACATGTAATTGAATGACTGGCTCTTCAAAAAATAGATAATATCTCATTTATCTACTCCACCAGGTGTCTAATAGTTCATCTTCCCCGTGGGACTATTATCACTGCCGCTTTCTCTTCTGTCTCCACTACTGATGGCTACAAATGCCCATGAAACGCAAGCATTCATCTCCCCTCATCACCCCCTTCCTTGGATGTTTAGTGGGCAGAACCACAACAAAAACACCATGAACTCAATCCACCAGTAACAGCCCCACAACATCTTTCTCCAGATCACCTATTTCTGCCTTCATAGGCAAGTGTTGCTCCATCTAGATCGCCTATCCCTGTGGCTGCTGCCCCCACCGGTCACCATGAATGCCACTCTGTTTTCTTACATTTCTCTTTGATTTACAGCTAGGTGTTTGTGTTGTCCTTCGATTGAAGTAAGTTGCATGGCGGGGTTGCTTGACATGGATGTGTGATATTCTACAAGTCTGCCATGTGTTTGTTAAAAGGTATATAAGAACTGTGTGTACCATCTCTTTTGGGGCACCTGTTTAGAGATCACCATTGTTGTTGGATATTTCATCAGAATAAAATATATTGGGTTTTTGATGGATATCTTTTCAACAACATTGGCCTACTTAATATGTGATATATTTATCTCATGAGTTTTTTTAATCTGAATGTTCCGTTGTCTCATGATTGTCAAATATGATAATTAAACATCTCTTTTGCATTAGGCCATCTGCACAACATTTCAGTTACCTTTTGAATTATCTTGTAGTTTCATTTCAGCTATATCCCATGAGAAGAATGGTGTGGGGTCTGCCCGACGCTGCCAGATCAGTGTGTTGACTATATTTGTTTCCATGCCTATAATTAAGAGTTGATTTGAACTCTTCCCACCCGTCTTTGTGTCGGTGACAACAACACTGCATCTATTGGTGGCACCACACACCACTTGCAGCTGCTACCTTTACTCCTTAAAGCGTGGGATCAATGGTGTGCCTGATCCAACAACAGGTGTTGACTCTGAAGACTTTCTAATATGTAACTTATTTTTGTTCCCTGCTAATGCTACACAAGGGCGGTACTTGGATAGGGGCACCGGCCTGACATGAATGTATTCCCATTTTTGTTCTCAAGAATTTAGTAATTGATGTCCTATTCTATACATCTCTCTTCAAAAACTATGGTGAGATATTTGCTCTCAACAAATTTGCAATTCTGGAGAAGGTAAAGGATGTTCTCTCTTTTGTAGCACGCATAATATTTGCCAAGTTGTTGTACCTATTTTTACTTGATTGGCAAGTTTATTCCCTCTATCTCATTCAATCAACTAGATCATATGCACTTTTTCAAGAAGATTTATGAAATGGCTCTTTTTTACTGACAGTAACTCGAGTATACCTGTTGTAGACTTGAAGTGTTGTTATCTTATAGCATATATAAGGAGAAACAATAAACAAAAATAAGAAGAGGCATGTGGGCAAAGGAAATTTTGGCTGGTTATCGCATTTCCCCTGTACTTACATATAGCTTTTTGTATCATATTTGTTTCAAATGCCATTATATTTCCATCAACATTTAGACTAGATATGAGAGGGAGAACACACTTGATGCACTAAGTAATGTTGGTCATTTGAGGGCTTCGGGTGCACCTTTGTTCAAGTTTGCGAGCTTCTAACTTTACTTCAGGAAGATTATTTAGTGATGGCCAAAATCAGTTGTGTGTGTATAGAATATCAGCAAACCTGACATACTCATGCAATACAAGAAATATGTGAATGTATTATATCTGAATTTGATAATATATCGTAGCAGCTTCTGCGAACATCTAAATGGATGAGATGATGTAATGTAGTTGGAAGTTTTACCATAACTTGAAGTATGGACATGGAAGTATATTTTTTGTTAGTCATTTATTTTTTATGAAACGGAAAAGTATTATCAATATTAGAAACACCATTTGATGCACTAATTTTCTCTCTCTTGATAACTGTCTACTCAAATGTCCCGCTGCAACGCGCGGGGTATCTTCTAGTTCTTGTAAATACATGCTTCATCGTAAGTCTGTATAAAACCATATGCTTTGATCACCTCATCAAAGCGTATATTTGAACTCCAAGATGCTTGCACCAGTCCATAGATGGATCGCTGGAGCTTGCACACTTTGTTAGCACCTTTAGGATTGACAAAACCTTCTGGTTGCATCATATACAACTCTTCTTTAAGAAATCTATTAAGGAATGCAGTTTTGACATCCATTTGCCAGATCTCATAATCACAAAATGCGGCAATTGCTAACATAATTCGGACGGACTTGAGCATTGGTACGGGTGAGAAAGTATCATCGTAGTCAACCCCTTGAACTTGTTGAAAACCACTCGCGACAAGTCGAGCTTTGTAGACAATAACATTACCATCAACCTCAGTCTTCTTCTTGAAGATCCCTTTATTTTCTATGGACTGCTAATCATCGGGCAAGTCCACCAAAGTCCACACTTTGTTCTCATACATGGATCCTATCTCAGATTTCGTGGCCTCAAGCCATCTGTCGGAATCTAGGCTCATCATAGCTTCTTCATAGTTCATAGGTTCGCCTTGGTCTAGTAACATGACTTCCAGAACAAGATTACCCTACCACTCTGGTGCGGATCGTTCCCTGGTCGACCTACGAAGTCTAGTAGTAACTTGATTTGAAGTTTCATGATCATCATCATTAGCTTCCTCTGTAGTTGGTGTAGGCATCACAGGAATAGTTTTCTCTGATGTACTACTTTCCAATTTGAGAGAAGGTACGATTACCCTCATCAAGTTCTACTTTTCTCCCACTCACTTCTTTTGAGAGAAACTCCTTCTCTAGAAAGGACCCACTCTTGGCAACAAATATCTTGCCTTCGGATCTGTGGTAGAAGGTGTACCCAATAGTTTCTTTAGGGTATCCTATGAAGACGCACTTCTCCGATTTAGGTTCGAGCTTATCAGGCTGAAGCCTTTTGACATAAGCGTCGCATCCCCAAAATTTAAGAAAAGACAACTTAGGTTTCTTGCCAAACCACAGTTCATACGGTGTCATCTCAACGGATTTAGATGGTCCCCTATTTAACGTGAATGCAACTGTCTCTAATGCAAACCCTAAAACGGTAGTGGTAAACCGGTAAGAGACATCATTGAATGCACCATATCTAATAAAGTATGGTTATGACGTTCGGACAAACCATTTCTCTGTGGTGTTCTAGGTGGCGTGAGCTATGAACAATTCCACATTGTTTTAAATGAAGGCCAAACTAGTAACTCAAATATTCACCTCCGCGATTAGATCGTAGAAACTTTATATTCTTGTTACGATGATTCTCTACTTCACTCTAAAATTCTTTGAACTTTTCAAATGTTTCAAACTTGTGTTTCATCAAGTAGATATACCCATATCTACTCAAATCATCTGTGAAGGTCAGAAAATAAAGATACGCTCTGCGGGCTTCAACACTCATTGGACCGCATACATCAGTATGTATTATTTCCAATAAGTCATTAGCTCGCTCCATTGTTCCCAAGAATGGAGTTTTAGTCATCTTGCCCATGAGGCATGGTTCACAAGTATCAAATGATTCATAATCAAGTGATTCCAAAAGTCCATCCGCATGGAGTTTCTTCATGTGCTTTACACAAATATGACCTAAACGGTAGTGCCACAATTATGTTGCAATGTCATTATCAATTTTGCAACTTTTGGCATCAATGTTATGAATATGTGTATCACTACAATCAAGATTTAGTAAACCATTTACATTGGGTGTATGACCATGGAAGGTTTTATTCATGTAAACAGAACAACAATTATTCTCTAACTTAAATGAATAACTATATTGCATTAAACACGATCTAATCATGTGCATGGTCAACACAAACACCAAATAACATTTATTTAGGCTCAACACTAATCCCGAAGGTAGAGTGAGTGTGTGATAGTGATCATATCACTCTTGGAAACACTTCCAATACACATCGTCACCTTTCCCTTAACTAGTCTTCGTTTATTCTGCAACTCCTGTTTCGAGTTAAAATTCTTAGCAACTGAACTAGTATCAAATACCTAGGGTCTACTACGAATACTAGTAAGGTACACATCAATAACTTGTATATCAAATATACTTCTGTTCACTTTGCCATCCTTCTTATTCGCCAAGTATTTGGGGCAGTTCCGCTTCTAGTGACCATTTCCATTTGCAGTAGAAGCACTCAGTTTTAGGCTTAGGTCTAGCTTTGGGCTTCTTCACGGGAGTGGAAACTTGCTTGCCATTCTTCTTCAAGTTCCCTTTCTGTCCCTTGCCCTTTTTCTTGAAACTAGTGGTCTTGTTAACCATCAACACTTGATGCTCTTTCTTGATTTCTACCTTCGCTGATTTCAGCATCGCAAAGAGATCGGGAATCGTTTTTGTCATCCCTTGCATATTATAGTCCATCACCAACTTCTAGTAGCTTGGTGATAGTGACTAGAGAACTCTGTCAATCACCATCTTATCTGGAAGATTAACTCCGAGTTGATTCAAGAGATTGTAGTACCCAGACATTCTGAGCACATGCTCACTGGCTGAGATATTCTCCTCCATCTTGTAGGCAAAGTACTTGTCATAGGTCTCATACCTCCTAACACGGGCATGAGTCTGAAATACCAATTTCAGCTCTTGGAACATCTCATATGCTCCGCGGCATTCAAAACATTTTTGAAGTCCCGGTTCTAAGACGTAAAGCATGGTGCACTAAATTATTAATTAGTCATCATATCAAGCTTGCCAAACATTCATAACATCCGCATCTACTCCTGCAATAGGTCTATCACCTAGCGGTGCATCAAGGATATAATTCTTTTGTGCAGAATGAGGATAATCCTCAGATCATGGACCCAGTCCGCATCATTGCTACTATCATCTTCCAACTTATTTTTCTATAGGAACATATCAAAAATAAACAATGAGCAACATCGCGAGCTATTGATCTACAACATAATTTGCAAATACTATCAGGACTAAGTTCATGATAAATTAAGTTCAAGTTATCAAATTACTAATGAACTCCCACTTAAATAGACATCCCTCGAGTCATCTAAGTGATACGTGATCCAAATAAACTAACCCATGTCCGATCATCAAGCGAGATGGGTAGTCATCAATGGTGAACATCTATATGTTGATCATATCTACTATATGATTCACGTTCGACCTTTCGGTCTCCAATGTTCCGAGGCCATGTCTGTACATGCTAGGATCGTCAAGTTTAACCCAAGTATTCTGCATGTGTAAAACTGTCTTACACCCGTTGTATGTGAACATAGAGTCTATCACACCCGATCATCACGTGGTGTCTCAAAATGACGAACTGTAGCAACGGTGCATACTCAGGGAGAACACTTTTACCTTGAAATTTAGTGAAGGGATCATATTATAATGCTACCGCCATTCTCAGCAAAATAAGATGCATATAAGAAAAACATCACATGCAATCAAAATATGTGACATGATATGGCCATCATCATCTTGTGCTTTTGATCTCTATCTCCAAAGCATCATCATGATCTCCATCATCACCTGCTCGACACCTTGATCTCCATCGTTGCATCGTTATCGTCTCGACAACTATTGCTTCTACAACTATTGCTAACTCATAGCGATAAAGTAAAGCAATTACATGGCGTTTTTATTTCATATAATAAAGAGACAACCATAAGACTCCTGCCAGTTGCCGATAAATTTACAAAACACGATCATCTCATACAACAATGTATATCACATCATGTCTTGACCATATCACATCACAACATGCCCTGCAAAAACAAGTTAGATGTCCTCTACTTTGTTGTTGCAAGTTTTACGTGGCTGCTACGGGCTTCTAGCAAGAACCGTTCTTACCTACGGCAAAAACCACAACAATGATTTTTCAAGTCTGCTGTTTTAACCTTATTCAAGGACTGGCCGCAGTCAAATTCGATTTCAAAAAAAGTAGGAGAAACAGACACCCGCCAGCCACCTTTATGCAAAACTAGTTCCATGTTGTCGGTGGAACTGGTCTCATGTACGTGGACATGTAAGGTTGGTCCGGGCTGCTTCATCTTACAATATCGTCGAATCAAAATAAGACATTGGTGGTAAGCAGTATGACCATCACCGCCCACAACTCTTTGTGTTCTACTCGTGCATATCATCTATGCATAGACCAGACTCATGATGCCACCGTTGGGGAATGTTGCATGGAAAACAAAAAAATTCTACGCACACACAAGATCTATCAAGGAGATGCATAGCAATGAGAGGGGGAGAGTGTGTCTATGTACCCTCGTAGACCATAAGCGGAAGCGTTTCACAATGCGGTTAATGTAGTCGAACTTTCTTCGTGATCCAACCGATCGATTACCGAACATATGACACCTCCATGTTCGGCACACATTCAGCTCAGTGACGTCCGCGCCTTCTTGATCCAGCAAGACTGCAAGGTAGTGGATGAGTTCCGACAGCACGACGGCGTGGTGACGGTGATTGTGAAGCTATGTCCGCCGGGCTTCGCCTAAGCACTACGAAAATATGACCGGGGGAGTAAACGGTGGAGGGGGCGTCACACACGGCTAGGCAATTGTCTGTTGTGTGCTAGGCGCCCCCCTACCACATATATATAGGTGGGAGGGAGGGAGGAGCAGCCAAAGGAGGCGCTCAAGTAGGAGGAATCCTATTTGGGGTCCCTCCTAAGCCATGCCCCCCTTTCCTTATTTGGAGTGTGGCGAAAGGCAGGGGAGGGTGCCCCCTTTCCTTTCTCCCATGAGAGGAAAAAGCAAGAGGGGATATCCCTGTTGGGGAACGTAGTAATTTCAAAATTTTCCTACGCACACGCAAGATCATGGTGATGCATAGCAACGAGGGGAGAGTATGATCTACGTACCCTTGTAGATCGCAACGGAAGCGTTGACACAACGTAGAGGAAGTAGTCGTACGTCTTCTTCCCGATCCAACCGATCCAAGCACCGTTACTCCGGCACCTCCGAGTTCTTAGCACACGTACAGCTCGATGACGATCCCGGGCTCCGATCCAGCAAAGCTTCGGGGAGGAGTTCCGTCAGCACGACGGCGTGGTGACGATCTTGATGTTCTACCGTCGCAGGGCTTTGCCTAAGCACCGCTACGATATGACCGAGGTGGAATATGGTGGAGGGGGGCACCGCACACGGCTAAGGAACGATCACGAAGATCAACTTGTGTGTCTAGAGGTGCCCCCCTGCCCCCGTATATAAAGGATCCAAGGGGGAGGGGGCGGCCGGCCAGGAGGAGGGCGCAGGAGGAGTCCTACTCCTACCGGGAGTAGGACTCCCCCCCCCCCAATCCTATACCAACTAGGATTCCCAAGGGGGAAAGAGGGAGAGGGGTGGCCGGCCACCTCTCCTAGTCCTAATAGGACTAGGGGAGGGGGGAGGCGCGCAGCCCTTGTGGGCAGCCCTTTCACCTTTCCACTAAGGCCCAATAAGGCCCATATGACTCCCGGGGGGTTCCGGTAACCTCCCGGTAATCCGGTAAAATCCTGATTTCACCCGGAACACTTCCGATGTCCAAACATAGGCTTCCAATATATCAATCTTTATGTCTCGACCATTTCGAGACTCCTCGTCATGTTCGTGATCACATCCGGGACTCCGAACAACCTTCGGTACATCAAAATGCATAAACTCATAATAACTGTCATCGTAATGTTAAGCGTGCGGACCCTACGGTTCGAGAATAATGTAGACATGACCGAGACACGTCTTTGGTCAATAACCAATAGCGGGACCTGGATGCCCATATTGGCTCCTACATATTCTACGAAGATCTTTATCGGTCAGACCGCATAACAACATACGTTGTTCCCTTTGTCATTGGTATGTTACTTGCCCGAGATTCGATCGTCGGTATCCAATACCTAGTTCAATCTTGTTACCGGCAAGTCTCTTTACTCGTTCCGTAATACATCATCTCACAACTACCATATTAGTTGTAATGCTTGCAAGGCTTATGTGATGTGCATTACCGAGAGGGCCCAGAGATACCTCTCCGACAATCGGAGTGACAAAACCTAATCTCGAAATACGCCAACCCAACATGTACCATTGGAGACACCTGTAGTACTCCTTTATAATCACCCAGTTACGTTGCGACGTTTGGTAGTACCCAAAGTGTTCCTCCGGTAAACGGGAGTTG
The DNA here is from genome assembly GCF_018294505.1 of Triticum aestivum. Lineage (NCBI taxonomy): Eukaryota > Viridiplantae > Streptophyta > Magnoliopsida > Poales > Poaceae > Triticum > Triticum aestivum. Next base: position 338,764,301 of record NC_057804.1, read on the forward strand.
CATAATCTCATAGTTATAGGAACATGTATATGTCATGAAGAAAGCAATAGCAACATACTAAACGATCGGGTGCTAAGCTAATGGAATGGGTCATGTCAATCAGATCATTCAACTAATGATGTGACCTCATTAATCAAATAACAACTCATTGTACATGGTTAGGAAACATAACCATCTTTGATTAACGAGCTAGTCAAGTAGAGGCATACTAGTGACACTTTGTTTGTCTATTTATTCACACATGTATTATGTTTCCGGTTAATACAATTCTAGCATGAATAATAAACATTTATCATGATTATAAGGAAATAAATAATAACTTTATTATTGCCTCTAGGGCATATTTCCTTCAGTCTCCCACTTGCACTAGAGTCAATAATCTAGATTACACTGTAATGATTCTAACACCCATGGAGCCTTGCTGCTGATCATGTTTTGCTCGTGGAAGAGGCTTAGTCAACGGGTCTGCAACATTCAGATCCGTATGTATCTTGCAAATCTCTATGTCTCCCACCTGGACTAGATCCCGGATGGAGTTGAAGCGTCTCTTGATGTGCTTGGTCCTTTTGTGAAATCTGGATTCCTTTGCCAAGGCAATTGCGCCAGTATTGTCACAAAAGATTTTCATTGGACCCGATGTACTAGGTATGACACCTAGATCGGATATGAACTCCTTCATCCAGACTCCTTCGTTTGCTGCTTCCGAAGCAGCTATGTACTCCGCTTCACATGTAGATCCCGCTACGACTCTTTGTTTAGAACTGCACCAACTGACAGCTCCACCATTCAATGTAAACACGTATCCGGTTTGCGATTTAGAATCGTCCGGATCAGTGTCAAAGCTTGCATCAACGTACGGTGAGCTCTTTGTCACCTCCATATACGAGAAACATATCCTTAGTCCTTTTCAGGTATTTCAGGATGTTCTTGACCGCTGTCCAGTGATCCATTCCTGGATTACTTTGGTACCTCCCTGCTAAACTTATAGCAAGGCACACATCAGGTCTGGTACACAGCATTGCATACATGATAGAGCCTATGGCTGAAGCATAGGGAACATCTTTCATTTTCTCTCTATCTTCTGCAGTGGTCGGGCATTGAGTCTGACTCAATTTCACACCTTGTAACACAGGCAAGAACCCTTTCTTTGCTTGATCCATTTTGAACTTTTTCAAAATCTTGTCGAGGTATGTGCTTTGTGAAAGTCCAATTAAGCGTCTTGATCTATCTCTATAGATCTTTATGCCTAATATGTAAGCAGCTTCACCGAGGTCTTTCATTGAAAAACTCTTATTCAAGTATCCCTTTATGCTATCCAGAAATTCTATATCATTTCCAATCAATAATATGTCATCCACATATAATATCAGAAATGCTACAGAGCTCCCACTCACTTTCTTGTAAATACAGGCTTCTCCGAAAGTCTGTATAAACCCAAATGCTTTAATCACACTATCAAAGCGTTTATTCCAACTCCGAGAGGCTTGCACCAGTCCATAAATGGATCGCTGGAGCTTGCACACTTTGTTAGCTCCCTTTGGATCAACAAAACATTCTGGTTGCATCATATACAACTCTTCTTCCAGAAATCCATTCAGGAATGCAGTTTTGACATCCATCTGCCAAATTTCATAATTATAAAATGCGGCAATTGCTAACATGATTCGGACAGACTTAAGCATCGCTACTGGTGAGAAGGTCTCATCGTAGTCAACCCCTTGAACTTGTCGAAAACCTTTTGCGACAAGTCGAGCTTTATAGACAGTAACATTACCGTCAGCGTCAGTCTTTTTCTTGAAGATCCATTTATTCTCAATTACTTGCCGATCATCGGGCAAGTCAACCAAAGTCCATACTTTGTTCTCATACATGGATCCCATCTCAGATTTCATGGCTTCAAGCCACTTTGCGGAATCTGGGCTCACCATCGCTTCTTCATAGTTCGTAGGTTCATCATGATCTAGTAGCATGACTTCCAGAACTGGATTACCGTACCACTCTGGTGTGGATCTTACTCTGGTTGATCTACGAGGTTTAGTAGTATCTTGTTCTGAAGTTTCATGATCATTATCATTAACTTCCTCACTTATTGGTGTAGGTGTCGCAGAAACAGTTTTCTGTGATGTACTATTTTCCAACAAGGGAGCAGGTACAGTTACCTAGTCAAGTTCTACTTTCCTCCCACTCACTTCTTTCGAGAGAAACTCCTTCTCAAGAAAGTTTCCGAATTTAGCAACAAAAGTCTTGCCTTCGGATCTGCGATAGAAGGTGTATCCAATAGTTTCCTTTGGATATCCTATGAAGACACATTTCTCCGATTTGGGTTCGAGCTTATCAGGTTGAAGCTTTTTCACATAAGCATCGCAGCCCCAAACTTTCAGAAACGACAACTTTGGTTTCTTGCCAAACCATAGTTCATAAGGCGTCGTCTCAACGGATTTTGATGGTGCCCTGTTTAACGTGAATGCGGCCGTCTCTAGAACGTATCCCCAAAATGATAGCGGTAAATCAGTAAGAGACATCATAGATCGCACCATATCTAGTAAAGTACGATTACGATGTTCGGACACACCATTACGCTGTGGTGTTCCGGGTGGCGTGAGTTGCGAAACTATTCCACAATTTTTCAAATGTACACCAAACTCGTAACTCAAATATTCTCCTCCACGATCAGATCGTAGAAACTTTATTTTCTTGTTACGATGATTTTCCACTTCACTCTGAAATTCTTTGAACTTTTCAAATGTTTCAGACTTATGTTTCATTAAGTAGATATAACCATATCTGCTTAAATCATCTGTGAAGGTGAGAAAATAACGATATCCGCCACGAGCCTCAATATTCATCAGACCACATACATCTGTATGTATGATTTCCAACAAATTTGTTGCTCTCTCCATAGTACCGGAGAACGGTGTTTTAGTCATCTTGCCCATGAGGCACGGTTCGCAAGTACCAAGTGATTCATAATCAAGTGGTTCCAAAAGTCCATCAGTATGGAGTTTCTTCATGCGCTTTACACCGATATGACCTAAACGGCAGTGCCACAAATAAGTTGCACCATCATTATCAACTCTGCATCTTTTGGCTTCAACATTATGAATATGTGTATCACTACTCTCGAGATTCAATAAGAATAGACCACTCTTCAAGGGTGCGTGACCATAAAAGATATTACTCATATAAATAGAACAACCATTATTCTCTGATTTAAATGAATAACCATCTCGCATCAAACAAGATCCAGATATAATGTTCATGCTTAACGCTGGCACTAAATAACAATTATTTAGGTCTAATACTAATCCCGAAGGTAGATGTAGAGGTAGCGTGCCGACCGTGATCACATCGACTTTGGAACCGTTTCCCACGCGCATCGTCACCTCGTCCTTAGCCAATCTTCGCTTAATCCGTAGCCCCTGTTTCGAGTTGCAAATATTAGCAACAGAACCAGTATCAAATACCCAGGTGCTACTGCGAGCATTAGTAAGGTACACATCAATAACATGTATATCATATATACATTTGTTCACCTTGCCATCCTTCTTATCCGCCAAATACTTTGGGCAGTTCCGCTTCCAATGACCAGTTTGCTTGCAGTAGAAGCACTCAGTTTCAGGCTTAGGTCCAGACTTGGGTTTCTTCTCTTGAGCAGCAACTTGCTTGCTGTTCTTCTTGAAGTTCCCCTTCTTCTTCCCTTTGCCCTTTTTCTTGAAACTAGTGGTTTTGTTAACCATCAACACTTGATGCTCCTTTTTGATTTCTACCTCCGCAGCTTTCAGCATTGCGAAGAGCTCGGGAATAGTCTTATTCATCCCTTGCATATTATAGTTCATCACGAAGCTCTTGTAGCTTGGTGGCAGTGATTGGAGAATTCTGTCAATGACGCAATCATCTAGAAGATTAACTCCCAATTGAATCAAGTGATTATTATACCCAGACATTTTGAGTATATGCTCACTGACAGAACTGTTCTCTTCCATCTTGCAGCTATAGAACTTATTGGAGACTTCATATCTCTCAATCCGGGCATTTGCTTGAAATATTAACTTCAACTCCTGAAACATCTCATATGCTCCATGACGTTCAAAACGTCGTTGAAGTCCCGATTCTAAGCCGTAAAGCATGGCACACTGAACTATTGAGTAGTCATCAGCTTTGCTCTGCCAGACGTTCATAACATCTGGTGTTGCTCCAGCAGCAGGCCTGGCACCCAGCGGTGCTTCCAGGACGTAATTCTTTTGTGTAGCAATGAGGATAATCCTCAAGTTACGGACCCAGTCCGTGTAATTGCTACCATCATCTTTCAACTTTGCTTTCTCAAGGAACGCATTAAAATTTAACGAAACAACAGCACGAGCCATCTATCTACAATCAACATAAACAAGCAAGATACTATCAGGTACTAAGTTCATGATAAATTTAAGTTCAATTAATCATATTACTTAAGAACTCCCACTTAGATAGATATCCCTCTAATCCTCTAAGTGATCACGTGATCCAAATCAACTAAACCATGTCCGATCATCACGTGATATGGAGTAGTTTCATCGGTGAACATCATTATGTTGATCATATCTACTATATGATTCACGCTCGACCTTTCAGTCTCCGTGTTCCGAGGCCATATCTGTATATGCTTGGCTCGTCAAGTATAACCTGAGTATTCCGCGTGTGCAACTGTTTTGCACCCGTTGTATTTGAACGTAGAGCCTATCACACCCGATCATCACGTGGTGTCTCAGCACGAAGAACTTTCGCAACGGTGCATACTCAGGGAGAACACTTCTTGATAATTTAGTGAGAGATCATCTTATAATGCTACCGTCAATCAAAGCAAGATAAGATGCATAAAAAGATAAACATCACATGCAATCAATATAAGTGATATGATATGGCCATCATCATCTTGTGCCTGCGATCTCCATCTCCGAAGCACCTTCATGATCACCATCGTCACCGGCGCGACACCTTGATCTCCATCGTAGCATCGTTGTCGTCTCGCCAATCTTATGCTTCCACGACTATCGCTACCGCTTAGTGATAAAGTAAAGCATTACATCGCGATTGCATTGCATACAATAAAGCGACAACCATATGGCTCCTGCCAGTTGCTGATAACTCGGTTACAAAACATGATCATCTCATACAATAAAATTCAACATCATGTCTTGACCATATCACATCACAACATGCCCTGCAAAAACAAGTTAGATGTCCTCTACTTTGTTGTTGCAAGTTTTACGTGGCTGCTACGGGCTTAAGCAAGAACCAATCTCACCTACGCATCAAAACCACAACGATAGTTTGTCAAATAGACTCCGTTTTAACCTTCGCAAGGACCGGGCGTAGCCACACTCGGTTCAACTAAAGTTGGAGAGACAGTCGCCCGCAAGCCATCTATGTGCAAAGCACGTCGAGGGAACCGGTCTCGCGTAAGCGTACGCGTAAGGTTGGTCCGGGTCGTCTCGTCCAACAATACCTCCGAACCAAAGTATGACATGCTGGTAGGCAGTATGACTTGTATCGTCCACAACTCACTTGTGTTCTACTCGTGCAAATAACATCAAACCATAAAACCTAGGCTCGGATGCCACTGTTGGGGAACGTAGTAATTTCAAAATTTTCCTACGCACACGCAAGATCATGGTGATGCATAGCAACGAGGGGAGAGTATGATCTATGTACCCTTGTAGATCGCAACGGAAGCGTTGATACAACGTAGAGGAAGTAGTCGTATGTCTTCTTCCCGATCCAACCGATCCAAGCACCGTTACTCCGGCACCTCCGAGTTCTTAGCACACGTACAACTCGATGACGATCCCCGGGCTCCGATCCAGCAAAGCTTCGGGGAGGAGTTCCGTCAGCACGACGGCGTGGTGACGATCTTGATGTTCTACCGTCGTAGGGCTTCGCCTAAGCACCGCTACGATATGACCGAGGTGGAATATGGTGGAGGGGGGCACCGCACACGGCTAAGGAATGATCACGAAGATCAACTTGTGTGTCTAGAGGTGCCCCCCTGCCCCCGTATATAAAGGATCCAAGGGGGAGGGGGCGGCCGGCCAGGAGGAGGGCGCAGGAGGAGTCCTACTCCTACCGGGAGTAGGACTCCCCCCCAATCCTATTCCAACTAGGATTCCCAAGGGGGAAAGAGGGAGAGGGGTGGCCGGCCACCTCTCCTAGTCCTAATAGGACTAGGGGAGGGGGGAGGTGCGCAGCCCTTGTGGGCAGCCCTTTCACCTTTCCACTAAGGCCCAATAAGGCCCATATGACTCCCGGGGGGTTCCGGTAACCTCCCGGTAATCCGGTAAAATCCTGATTTCACCCGGAACACTTCCGATGTCCAAACATAGGTTTCCAATATATAAATCTTTATGTCTCGACCATTTCTAGACTCCTCGTCATGTCCGTGATCACATCCGGAACTCCGAACAACCTTCGGTACATCAAAATGCATAAACTCATAATAACTGTCATCGTAATGTTAAGCGTGCGGACCCTACGGTTCGAGAACAATGTAGACATGACCGAGACACGTCTCCGGTCAATAACCAATAGCGGGACCTGGATGCCCATATTGGCTCCTACATATTCTACGAAGATCTTTATCGGTCAGACCGCATAACAACATACGTTGTTCCCTTTGTCATTGGTATGTTACTTGCCCGAGATTCGATCGTCGGTATCCAATACCTAGTTCAATCTCGTTACCGGCAGGTCTCTTTACTCATTCCGTAATACATCATCTCACAACTACCATATTAGTTGTAATGCTTGCAAGGCTTATGTGATGTGCATTACCGAGAGGGCCCAGAGATACCTCTCCGACAATCGGAGTGACAAAACCTAATCTCGAAATACGCCAACCCAACATGTACCATTGGAGACACCTGTAGTACTCCTTTATAATCACCCAGTTACGTTGTGACGTTTGGTAGTACCCAAAGTGTTCCTCCAGTAAATGGGAGTTGCATAATCTCATAGTTATAGGAACATGTATATGTCATGAAGAAAGCAATAGCAACATACTAAACGATCGGGTGCTAAGCTAATGGAATGGGTCATGTCAATCAGATCATTCAACTAATGATGTGACCTCATTAATCAAATAACAACTCATTGTTCATGGTTAGGAAACATAACCATCTTTGATTAACGAGCTAGTCAAGTAGAGGCATACTAGTGACACTTTGTTTGTCTATTTATTCACACATGTATTATGTTTCCGGTTAATACAATTCTAGCATGAATAATAAACATTTATCATGATTATAAGGAAATAAATAATAACTTTATTATTGCCTCTAGGGCATATTTCCTTCAACCCCTCCCCCTTTTCCTTCCCTAGGACTGGCCAAACAAGGGAGGGGGTGCACCAGCCACCTTGTGGGTTGGTCTATCCCCTCGTTTGGCCCATAAGGCTCATAACTTGCCAGGGGGGTGCCCGAAACCCCTTTCGGTGACCAATTCCTTCCCGGTACGTCCCGAAACACTTCCGGTGTCCAAATACAATCGTACTATATATCAATCTTTACCTACCGACCGTTTCGAGACTCCTCGTCATGTCTGTGATCTCATTATGGACTCCGAACAACATTTGGTCACCAAATCATATAACTCATATAACACTATATCATCAACGAACGTTAAGCATGCGGATCCTATGGGTCGAGAACCATGTAGACATGACCGAGACACCTCTTCGGTCAATAACCAATAGCGGAACCTGGATGCCTATATTGGCTCCTACATATTCTATGAAGATCTTTATCGGTCGAAAAGTAATGACAACATACATAATTCCCTTTGTCCATCAGTATGTTACTTGCCTGAGATTCGATCGTCGGTATCTTCATACCTAGTTCAATCTCGTTACCGGCAAGTCTCTTTACTCGTTCTGTAATACATCACCTTGTAACTAACTCCTTAGTCATTTGCTTGCATGCTTATGATGTGCATTACCGCCAGGGCCCAGATATACCTCTCCGATACTCAGAGTGACAAATCATAATCTCGGTCTATGACAACTCAACAAACAACTTTGGAGACCTGTATAGCATCGTTATGACCCAGTTATGTTGTGACATTTGATATCACACAAGCTATTCCTCCGGTACCTGGGAATTGTATAATCTCATAGTTGATGGAATATGTATTTGACATGAAGAAAGCAATAGCAATAAACAGAACGATCAACATGCTAAGATAATAGACGAGTCTTGTCCATCACATAATTCTCCTAATGATGTGATCCCATTATCAAATGACAACACATGTCCATGGTTAAGAAACCTTAACCATCTTTGGTCAACGAGCTAGTCTAGTAGAGGCTTACTAGGGACACGATATTTGTTTATGCATTCACACATGTATTTAAGTTTCGGACCAATACTATTCTAGCATGAATAATAAACCATTATCATGAATAATGAAATATAAAATAACTACTTTATTATTGCCTCTAGGGAATATTTCTTTCATACACCACAAAAAGAAGATGCAAAAACCCGGGAGTCCCTACCCCCGAAAGCAACCGCGTCACCACCACCCTATCGCAACACCCCCCGCCAACAAACCCCCTTCTCTAGACATGCAAACAGGCTGCAAAGTGAAGCAAAAATGGCCGCCATCGCCATGAGAAATCGCTCAATACCCTATGAAATCTGCAATGGAGAATGTAGCAGAAAATAGAAGGAGATAGGTAGTTGAGCAACGTACCTCGAGCGCCTAGCAATTGTGGCCGCAGGGTAATTGAGAACCAACATCAACGATCAAGGGTGCATGAATTGCCAGCAAAGACTATGAAAGCGCCTCGTGAATTGCCTGTGGTGCGGAGAGCGAGAGGAAAGATAATTGTAGGACCATGAGAAGAGGTGTCTAGAGGGAGGGGGGTGATTAGACACTAAGTGACAAAGTAGCAGTTTTTAAGTTCTTAAAGTTGAGGTGGAGTTTAGGCACAAGTTTAACACTCACAATACATATCAAGCAAGCATGCAAAGAGTATATGAGCAGCGGAAAGTAAACCATGCAACTTGCAAGAATGTAAGGGAAGGGTTTTGGAGGATTCAAACGCAATTGGAGACACAGATGTTTTTGGCGTGGTTCCGATAGGTGGTGCTATCGTACGTCCACGTTGATGGAGACTTCAACCCACGAAGGGTAACGGTTGCGCAAGTCCACGGAGGGCTCCACCCACAAAGGGTCCACGAAGAAGCAACCTTGTCTATCCCACCATGGTTGTCGCCCATGAAGGACTTGCCTCACTAGCGGTAGATCTTCACGAAGTAGGCGATCTCCTTGCCCTTATAAACTCCTTGGTTCAATTCCACAATCTTGTCGGAGGCTCCCAAGTGACACCTAGCCAATCTAGGAGACACCACTCTCCAAGAAGTAACAAATGGTGCATTGATGATGAACTCCTTGCTCTTGTGCTTCAAATGATAGTCTCCCCAACACTCAACTCTCTCTCATAGGTTTTGGATCTGGTGGAAAGAAGATTTGAGTGGAAAGAAACTTGGGCAAGGCTAGAGATCAAGATTCATATGGTAGGAATGGAATATCTTGGCCTCATCACATGAGTAGGTAGTTGTCTCTCAGAAAATGTATGCTGGAAGTGTAGGTTCAGTCTGATGGCTCTCTCCATGAATGAAGAGGAGGTGGAGGGGTATATATAGCCTCCACACAAAATCTAACCGTTACACACAATTTACCAAACTCGGTGGAATCAATTCAACAGACTCGGACGGACCGATTTAGTAAACCTAGTGACCGTTAGGATTTTCGGTGGGACCGACATGCAACTCGGTAGGACCGATGTGGTTATGGTTAGGGCATAACGTGATCTCGGTGAGACCAATTACACAAACTCGGTTAGACCGATTTTGGTAATTAGCTTTCCAGAGAGTTGGTCAGGCAAACTCGGTTGGACCGATTACACAAACTCGGTGGGACCGGTTTCGGTAATGAGTCAACCAGGAAGTTTGCATTGTAATCTCGGTAGTACCGATTTCTCAAACTCGGTGAGACCGACTCTGATAATGGACATACACAGAGAGATTACAATCCCATCTCGGTGAGACCGAGATCCCTATCGGTGAGACCGATTTGCCTAGGGTTTGTGGCAGTGGCTATGTCATCTGAACTCGGTGGTGCCAGATAGAAAGAATCGGTGGGACCGAGTTTGACTTTAGTTATAGGACATATGTGTGGAAGTGGGAAAGTAGTTGAGGGTTTTGGAGCATATCACTAAGCACTGTGGAGCAAGAAACTCATTAAGCAACACCTCATCCCTCCTTGATAGTATTGGCTTTTCCTATAGACTCAATGTGATCTTGGATCACTAAAATGTAAAATGAAGAGTCTTGAGCTTGAAGCTTGAGCCAATCCTTTGTCCTTAGCATCTTGAAGGAGTTCCCACACCCTTTAGTCCATGCCACTCCAATTTTGAACTTATCTAAAACATACTAGATAAAAGTGTTAGTCCAATAAGAGATATGTTGACATTAATTACCAAAACCACCTAGGGAGCACTTGTGCTTTCAATCTCCCCCTTTTTGGTAATTGATGACAACATACATCAAAGCTTTAGATAAAGATATAAAGAATAGCAAGTAAAGCTTTGGAAAGACATGCAACAAGCATAGCCTCCCCCTACATGTATGCAATCATGTGAATATGGAATATAGAAGCATGTGAGAGCATAACCATGATGGAGTGGGTAATGTGTTACATCTATCTTGGCCATATGCATCAGAGCAAAGAATATTAAAGAAAATACCTTCATGCTCATGAGTCCTTCTTGCAAACAGTATGTACATCAGCAAGAATTCCTCATACACATGATTGTGATGCATATACTTAACTTGTAGTCTTGAGTTGGCTTAGGATGGAATGAACCTGCATAAACAAGGTTAGATAACACAGGTACATCTACTAGCCAGAGCAAACAAAAGAAACCACAAGAATACCAAGACTGGGATGACATGTAGAGAGTGAGTACTATGTACCACATTGGATTAGACATGTCCCTAAGAATAAAGATATGCAATGAATTTAAATGATTTCTTTCCCTTAGATGTCTTTATCCCACTGAATCCAACATGGGATACTGGGAGAAGATAGGGAACAGAAAATCAGAGCTGAAAGATATAAATGAACAGAGCTAATGCAAACTAATGCAAATAAGCACATGTGAACATGTCTTTTCCCTTCAATAAGACATGTGGCATCTCTCCTCTTGAACACCAAGCATCTGGGATCCTTGAGAAATTCTTTCTACTTGAGTATTCTCTCCCCCTGGAGATCTCTCTCTCCCCCTGAGGAGGTGATATACTCTTTCTCTGATGTGATCTCTCTCTAAATGATAAGCTTTGATGTGATCTCTCTCTCCCCCTTTGACATCAATTTCCAAGAAGGGTCTTCTGGAATCTGTCGAATGGGTTTGGTCCTTGAGTCACAGCACAAGCCAACAATAAAAATGTGATGCTTGTAGAGGACAAGATTCATTGAGTGGAGCTGGATCAGAAGAATCAAAGAATAAGTGGCAAACTGTCTTTCCTGTTGTGAAATCGGTGGCACCGAGTGGTATGCTTCGGTTGTACCAAAAGGATTCAGTTGGACGGAAAACAACAAATTGGTGTAACCGAGTTCGTCGCAGAGAAAACACTTGTCACCTCAGCTCACTAGACTAATAAGATCTCACAAAGATTTGCAAGGAATTAACTGAATGATATGCAATGAATTGGATGCAGAAAATGCAGAACAGAAAGAAATCTGGATGAAGTTTTTTTTTGAAAGGGGAAACAAATATGCATGAGACAAATGCAAAAACACAGAAAAGAACACAAGAGAACTTCATCTAGAGATGTCGGCGACAAAGTCACCTATGTTAGAGTATATTGACTTAGGAGTCAAGTGAGATCACTTGATCATAGGTCATACTCACCGTTTAAGCTCAAAATTGGGTTACCATCTTTCATTTAAGCATCTTGATGTATTCACATCTTGTCGAGTTGCTTTAGCTCATGACTCGGAGTAAAGCTTCTCTAAGATGGAATGACATACCTTGGTTGGTGGTGTTGACCATGTAGTTGAACTTGTGTGGGTTGCTCAAGGTTGATGTAGCTCATCAAGAATTTGGAGCACCACTTGGAATTTGAGTCCATCTACCTACATGGGTTAGTTCTTGCAAGGAAGAGCACTTGTGTATCCAACAATGACAAACATGAAACTCAACATAGGATTTGTCAAAGGATATGTTTGAATGGTTTCGTGCTTCCTTGTCTTCAACCACCTTTGTGTAGAGACTTGGTGATGTAGAGATTGCTCAAGATATGAGTAGGTTACAACCTCATGGAATTAGATTCATCCAAGTTCCTACATGGGTTAGATAACATGCAAGTTGCAAGTATATCCATGACATAAGATTTTCATCATAAGAGAAATATCAAGGATTAGTCATAAGCTCATGTCTTGCATGTATCCAATGGAGTTTCTACTCCAAGTTTGGGGCATCAATGATGTTCAATTCTCCTCTTAAACTGCAAAACACTTTCTCATCAAGAGGTTTAATGAATATATCTGCTAATTGCTTTTCGGTGCGAACATGCTTAAGATCAATGTCACCCTTAGCAACATGATCTCGAATGAAATGATGACGAACTTCAATATGCTTAGTTCGAGAATGTTGCACGGGATTATGTCCAATTTTGATAGCACTTTCATTGTCACAAAGCAATGGAACTTGTTTCACATATATCCCATAGTATTTAAGAGTTTGGGTCATCCAAATTAATTGAGCACAACATGAGCCAGCGGCAATGTATTCCGCTTCGGCGGTGGATAAGGATACCGAGTTTTGTTTCTTGGAGGACCAAGACACAAGAGATCTACCAAGAAATTGACAAGTACCCGAAGTGGACTTTCTATCAACCTTGTCTCCGGCATAGTCCGAGTCGGAGTAGCCAACAAGATCGAAAGAGGCCCTCTTAGGATACCAAATGCCAAAATTTGGTCTATGGATTAAGTATCTCACTATCCTTTTCACGGCCTTAAGATGACATTCTTTAGGAGCAGCTTGATATCGTGCACACATGCACACACTTAACATGATATCGGGACGTGAAGCACATAGATATAACAATGAACCAATCATAGAGCGATAAACATTTTGATCAACCGGTTCACCATCTTTGGTCAAATCAAGATGTCCACTAGTAGGCATGGGTGTAGACACACGTTTGCATTCTTGCATATTGAACTTCTTGAATAAGTCCTTGGTGTACTTCGTTTGAGAAACAAAGGTACCTTCCTTAGTTTGCTTGATTTGCAAACCAAGAAAGAATTTGAGTTCACTCATCATAGACATCTCAAACTTCTCCGACATTAGCTTCCCAAACTTTTCACTAAAATGAGGGTTAGTTGAACCAAATATAATGTCATCAACATAGATTTGGCACACAAATAGTTCTCCATTAACCCTTTTAGTAAAAAGTGTTGAATCAATTTTCCCAATTTCAAAGCCTTTTTCAATAAGGAACTTGGTCAAGCATTTATACCATGCTCTAGGAGCTTGTTTAAGACCATAAAGAGCTTTGTGAAGTTTGTAAACATGATTGGGTTTCTTAGGATTGACAAAGCCGGGAGGTTGCTTAACATAAACTTCCTCCTCAATTTCACCATTTAGAAAAGCACTTTTAATGTCCATTTGGTACAAGGTGATATTATGGTGATTAGCATAGGCAAGTAAGATGCGAATGGACTCAAGTCTAGCAACGGGAGCATAAGTCTCACCATAGTCCATACCTTCGACTTGTGTGTAGCCTTGGGCGACGAGACGTGCTTTGTTGCGAACTACTTGTCCATCTTCATCTTGCTTGTTGCGAAACACCCATTTGGTACCGATGATGTTGTGGTTGTTGTCGGGCTTCTCAACCAATGTCCACACTTGGTCCTTTCAAAGTTGTGTAGCTCTTCATGCATAGCATTTATCCAATCCGGATCTTCCAATGCTTCTTCAACCTTCATAGGTTCAATGCTAGAGATGAAAGAATAGTTTTCACAAAAGTTAGCTAAACGAGTTTTAGAGCGAGTGATTCTCCCGGTTTGAATATCATTGTAGATTTGCTCGACGGGATGGTCTTTAGAAATTCTTGCTCGAACTCGTAAAAGCTTTTGCTTGGTTCTTGGTTGAACTTCTTCTTCATCTTGTTCTTCTTCTTGGCCTTCTTCATTGTTGGCGTTGTCGTTCTCTTGTCGTGGTGGAGAAGGAGGTTGTTGACGTTCATCTTGATGCACTTCCTCGTTTTCTTCATCTTGGTGTGTCCCACTTGTGGATGCTTCCGTATCAACTCTTGGTTCACCTTGTCGTGAAGTAGAAGCTTCCACTTGGACGGACGAGGTACTCTCCTTCACCTCCGTTGGACGAACCTTGCCAATAGACAAGTCTTGGATTGCTTCTGAGGGATCTTTGTCTCCTACATCAATTGGCAATTGCTCTACTTGCGAGCCGTTAGATTCATGAAACTTCACATCTACCGTTTCTTCAACCTTTCGGGTGAAATTGTTGTAGACACGGTAAGTGTGAGAGTTTGAGCCATAACCTAGTAGGAAACCTTCATGAGAGTTAGGAGCAAATTTAGAATGACGATGCTTATCAAGAATGTAGCACTTTGAGCCGAATACTCGAAAGTATCCAACTTGGGGTTTGTTACCGGTGAGGAGCTCGTATGCCGTCTTGCCGGGTAGCTTGTGAAGATACAAGCGATTTGTTGCATGACAAGCTGTCTCAACCGCTTCTGCCCAAAAGTGCTTCGGTGTCTTGTATTCATCAAGCATCGTTCTCGCCATTTAGATGAGTGTCCGGTTCTTCCTCTCAACAACTCCATTTTGTTGAGGTGTGTACATCGCCGAGAACTCGTGTGAAATCCCTTCTTCATAAAGAAAGGTGTCCACATTTGCGTTCTTGAACTCCGTTCCATTGTCGTTGCGAACCTTCTTGATCTTCACTTTAAATTGATTTTGGGCCTTCCTAGCGAAGTTTTTGAAGATCCTTTGGACCTGAAATTTATCATCGAGAAAGAACACCCATGTAAATCTTGAAAAATCATCAACTATAACTAGACCAAAAGAATTTCCACCGAGACTCGTGTAAGAGTTGGGACCAAAAAGATCCATGTGAAGTAGCTCGAGTGGCCTCCTTGTGGTCATAATGTTCTTCACGGGATGCCTTCCTCCAACCTGTTTACCTGCTTGACAAGCACTGCAAAGTCTATCCTTATCAAATATGACATCGTTAACACCAAGGATATGATTCCTTTAATAAGCTTGTCAAGGTTTCTCATGCCAACGTGACCTAGTCGTCTATGCCATAACCAACCTTTTGAGGATTTAGCAATGAAGCAAGTTTTAGGTTGAGCCTTTTTAGTGAAATCGACAATGTATATATCACCTCTACGCACACCGGTAAAGACCATTTTATGATTGTCTCGACGAAACACTTGGCAATCTACTTTAGTAAATAAGACATTGAAACCAAAATCAGCAAGTCTAGATACTAAAAGTAAATTGTATCCAAGAGATTCAACGAGCATGACATTTTGTATGGAGCTATCATGTGATATGGCCACCTTACCGAGGCCAACCACCTTACCCTTTGAGTTGTCACCGAAGGTGACATACTTTCGAGGACTATCATTTTCAGCAAGCTCACGAAACATGTCTTTATCTCCGGTTATGTGATCGGTACATCCACTATCAAGAACCCATTCCTTTCCTCCTGACATATATCCCCGAAGATTTGCCATAAGACCAAAATGTCTCATTGCATCATCAAGATTGAAATCACTATCATCATCCTCGTCATAGTATCCATGTTCAACATGGTCATGTGGTGGATCAAATCCTAGAGAGGGTGATTCGTTAGAGTGAGTTTGACAATGATCTTGCTTATGTATTTTTATAGCTTCGGAAATAATATCACTAATAATCCCAACATCTCCTTTGGCACGCATAAGGTTTGTAAGCTCAAATAGACGATCACCAAACATAGGATCACTAGTATTCATCTTACTCAAAGCAATAGACTTATGGAGAATTTCATCAAGATTTTTCAAGGAATAATTTGGAAAGTGTTCCTCAAGAAATTTCCATATAGTGTAGGCACACTTAAGAGTAGGCAAACATCCAATCAAGTTTCTAGGCAAGCCTCTAGTGATAAGATTAACAGTTCTAAGATTCCTAATCATGTCAATTGACTCATTAGGAGTAGGATGCATAGGATCAACATGAGGTGCACAAGGGCTAGCAATGTACTTGTTCAAATGATATTGATTGAAAATTACAAGCATCTCATTTTTCCACTCATGAAAATACTCTCCATCAAGTATAAGCACTCTATGTCTAAGACTCCCCAAAGTAGACTCATCCATCTTCCTCCAATGGTGATTAAACCAAGGCAATGGGGACCAATGCTCTGATACCACTTGTAGGACCTTGAGAAGAGGTGTCTAGAGGGGGGGTGATTAGACACTAAGTGACAAAGTAGCATTGTTTAAGTTCTTAAAGTTGAGGTGGAGTTTAGGCACAATTTTAACACTCACAATATATATCAAGCAAGCATGCAAAGAGTATATGAGCAGCGGAAAGTAAAACATGCAACTTGCAAGAATGTAAGGGAAGGGTTTTGGAGGATTCAAACGCAATTGGAGACACATATGTTTTTGGCGTGGTTCCGATAGGTGGTGCTATCGTACATCCACGTTGATGGAGACTTCAACCCACGAAGGGTAACGGTTGCGCGAGTCCACAGAGGGATCCACCCACGAAGAGTCCACAAAGAAGCAACCTTGTCTATCCCACCATGGCTGTCACCCACGAAAGACTTGCCTCACTAGCGGTAGATCTTCACGAAGTAGGCGATCTCCTTGCCCTTACAAACTCCTTGGTTCAACTCCACAATCTTGTCGGAGGCTCCCAAGTGACACCTAGCCAATCTAGGAGACACCACTCTCCAAGAAGTAACAAATGGTGCGTTGATGATGAACTCCTTGCTCTTGTGCTTCAAATGATAGTCTGCCCAACACTCAACTCTCTCTCATAGGTTTTGGATCTTGTGGAAAGAAGATTTGAGTGGAAAGCAACTTGAGGAAGGCTAGAGATCAAGATTCATATGGTAGGAATGGAATATCTTGGCCTCAACACATGAGTAGATAGTTCTCTCTTAGAAAATGTATGCTAGAAGTGTAGGCTCAGTCTGATGGCTCTCTCCACGAATGAAGAGGAGGTGGAGGGGTATATATAGCCTCCACACAAAATCTAACCATTACACACAATTTACCAAACTCGGTGGAACCGATTCAACAGACTTGGTCGGACCGATTTAGTAAACCTAGTGACCTTAGGATTTTTGGTTGGACCGACATGCAACTCGGTAGGACCGATGTGGTTAGGGTTAGGGCATAACGTGATCTCGGTGAGACCGATTACACAAACTCGGTTATACCGATTTTGCTAATTAGCTTTCCAGAGAGTTGGTCAGGCAAACTCGGTTGGACCGATTACACAAACTCGGTGGGACCGATTTCGGTAATGAGTCAACCAGGAAGTTTGCATTGTAATCTCGGCAGTACCGATTTCTCAAACTCGGTGAGACCGACTTTGATAATGGACATACACAGAGAGATTACAATCCCATCTCGGTGAGACCGAGATCCCTATCGGTGAGACCGATTTGCCTAGGGTTTGTGGCAGTGGCTATGTCATCTGAACTCGGTGGCGCCGGATAGAAAGAATCGGTGGGGCTGAGTTTTACTTTAGGTATAGGACATATGTGTGGAAGTGGGAAAGTAGTTGAGGGTTTTGGAGCATATCACTAAGCACTGTGGAGCAAGAAACTCATTAAGCAACACCTCATCCCTCCTTGATAGTATTGGCTTTTCCTATAGACTCAATGTGATCTTGGATCACTAAAATGTAAAATGAAGAGTCTTGAGCTTGAAGCTTGAGACAATCCTTTCTCCTTAGCATCTTGAAGGAGTTCCCACACCCTTTAGTCCATGCCACTCCAATGTTGAACTTATCTGAAACATACTAGATAAAAGTGTTAGTCCAACAAGAGATATGTTGACATTAATTACCAAAACCACCTAGGGAGCACTTGTGCTTTCAATAATCGAGTGGACGCATGGGGAAGAGTGGGGCAAGGAACTAGAAGGTTACGCTAGAGCATTTACATTGTTGCCATTTATCACGAATAGTTGGCGAACATGACATGCTCATGATATGTAATGCCCCGGATTTGATGCGCCAGGTGTCTGCCGGTTATTCACCGTAGTTGCCATGTCATTTGCTGGCGTGTTGCATTTTGTCATGTCAACATGTGTATCTCATTTTGCATACGTGTTCGTCTCATGCATCCGAGCATTTTCCCCGTTGTCCGTTTTGCAAGCCGGCACTCCTATGTCCTCCGGAGTTCCCCTTTTGTCTCTCGTTGTGAGCGGGTGTTAAACTTTCTTGGAATGGCTCGAGGTTTGCCAAGCGGCCTTGGTATAACACTGGTAGACCGTCTGTCAAGTTTCGTGCCATTTGGAGGTCGTTTGATACTCCAACGATTAACCGCGTAGCCCGAAACCCCCCTTTCTCTTTGTAGCCCAACACCCTTCCAAAGTGGCCCAAAACTCATCCTAACCCCCTCCATGCTCTCCGCCGTTCGATCACGATTGCGTGGCCGAAAACCGCTCCTCATTTGGACTCTCCTAGCTCCCAGAATCTATAAATAGGTCCTCCCTCCCGGATTTTCGCGCAGATGAACCCTAGCCCTCTCCCTCCTCACGCCGCCGGACATGTCCGCTCCTTGCCGGACACGTCCACCGCCGCCTCCACGTCGCCCGGCCCAATCAGGGCGTGCCACGTTAGCAGCGCCGCCGCCTCGCCCTATCGCATGCCGCCACCTCATCCGCCGCCGGCCCCCTCTCTCTCCTCCGCCGCCAGGGCCCGCGCGGCCCAGATCCGGCCCGCGAGGC
>NC_057804.1:338783645-338798152 GCF_018294505.1 Triticum aestivum
GCCCGCCTGAGGCCCGTCGGGCGCCTCGCCGCCACCGCCCGTCGCCGCCTCTTCACCGGAGCGCGCCTCTGCCGCCCGCGCTCCCGCTCGCCTCGCGCCACCAGGAGGGCGAGCGCTTACGTCCCGACCGCCCGGCTTCGCCGCCTGCCGCTCCAGCTCCTTTCCTCGTCAACCCCGCACCTAGCCGGAGCTCCGCCGTCGCCGATCTGGTCGAGGCCGCCGTCCTCGTCCCGGATCCGGCTGCTCCCCTTGTTCCCATGTCGTTCGGGCCACCGGAGTCCCCAGCTCCGGCGAGGCCCCTCCTCCTCAGTGCCGCCCGCCTCCTCGCTCGGGAGGACGGACCCCAGCGCCCACGTGGGCCCCGGCCCAGCGCGCCGGCCTGCCAAGCCCTCCCCGCCAACCTGGGCTCAGCCCGCTAGGTGAGAACCCGTGACTCCCGCCCGTGCGCTTTTTAGCTAAGTCGCGCTCGTCCTGTTTTTTTCTTCTAAAAACTGCCAAGTCCCCGAATATTTAGAAATTATCATGCCATGTTTATCGCATCATATATCCATGCATACTGCTCCGTTTCGTGCGTGTAATATGTCCAATTGTTCGTCTCAACAAGTACATCTTTCTATTCCATTGCATCATATTCATTTGAGTCCATCTTGATGCCTGAATCATCATTGCAAGAGTGCTATATGATGTTGTCTACTGTCTGTTAATAGAACATGCTCTTTTGTCATTTTTGCCATGTTTGATGTGTGCATCCTATGAGGTTGATGTCTACAGGTGTTGTGAACTATGTCATGCCATCTTTACCGTGCTGTATGTCATGTATTTTTGTGATCATTGTGGTGACTAGAACAAGCATGCAAACTAGGCTTCGTGATGTTGCTGATTTTAGTCCCTGTTCTGCTGTTATTTTGATGCCATATAAACTTGATGCTACAGAGAGATCCATGCATATTTTGAGATACTTCAGTAAGGATGTTTTGAACATATGGTTATGCTCTATCCATTCATGCCCCTGTTTGCAATTATGGAGTAGTCTAGCATGTCATTTTAGTGCTCTACTTTTGCTACAAAATGTTTCCTGGCAGATTGTTTACATGTTATTCAATTTTGTCAAGGTTGTTGTAGTTGATCCTTGCATGCTATAAACTTGTTCTTGCCTTGGTTAGTTTCATAAACATGTCTTCTTGATGATGCTATGCTTATCTTGTCATGAAATTACTTGTGGTGAGTGAATCAAGCTTGTTAAGTAGTGTACTTGTTGTTACTGTTTTGCTAGGCTGAAACTGTTATTTCGTGATGCTATGTAACCCTGCTGCTACAAGTCATTCTATGCATAATCTGGAGATGTTCACTAAGGGTTTTTTGTTCTACATGTCATGCTCTATCCATTCATTCCCCTGGTTGCATCTATAGCCTGTTGTAGCTTGTTGTAATCTTGCTCCAAAGTTGCTAAATAATGTTGCTGTCAGCCTGTTAATATTAAGTTCAGTTGTTGCCATGCTTGTTGTTAGTGATACATGCACCCTATGAACTTGCTCTTTCCATGCTTAGCTTCATAAACATGCCTTCTTACTATTGGGTGCCTTTCCATGCCATGTATTGCTCTGTGGTGAGTGGTACAAGCTCACCAACATGCCTACTCATCGTTGTTCCTGCCATGTATGAATCTGTCATATAACTTGCTATGTTTACATGGGTGCCATCATATCTTCTGATCCTTTTTGGCTCATGGTCAGTAAAGGACAATTGATCTATGCATTTAGTAGGTTCATGCCATGCCTTTGTTTGCCATGATAAGTTCATGTAACATGTTGTTTGATAGCTATAAACATTGCAACCTGATGTTATTTTCTGCAAAGTCTGAACTGTTATTATTTGCAAACTTGTCATGTGTGTTTGAGCATGTTCTAGTGATTTCTGGAGATTGCTCAGTGTTCATGTTTTGTTATGCTTTACCTGTACATCATGCCCATGCCTTTTGTTTTCTTGTTGAGGTCCTGTAGCATGTTGTTTTGATGCTTGCAATATGCCTAGTTGCTGTTTTGGACAGATTGTTGTTATGACTTGTATAGAGTGTATGTGTTGCACCGTTGCTCCGTTTTGAGTGTGCTCTATATGAAACTTGATTGATTTTGCATGTAGTTTCATATTATCATGTTGCATCCTTGTTTTGAGGTGTTTGCTTGATGTTTGGGTGCATTTTGCATTAATGCCATGTTTAACTTGTTTTGCTCATATCTTCTAGGCCGTAGCTCCGAATTAAATGAACTTTATATGTAACTTGACTAGAATCTCATGTAGATCATCTTGGTGCATCTTAACTTGCTGTTTAACAACTTGAACATAAGGTTTATTCAGATCTGGACCAACTTCGAAATATGCATATGAGGACTTTCCGGAATTGTTATATGTTGTTCCCGGCCTCATTTAAACTTGCCTTGATCTGTTGTTCTTGTTTGCATCATCTCTTGCCATGAGTAGCTTCATGTAGTCTTGTCTTGCATCATGCTTGTTTGTGCATCATGTTAGGTTCATGTGTGGTGTGTTTACCATGTTGTGTGCTTCTTCTTGATAGTTCCCGTTTCGTTGCGATCATGAGGATTCGTCGTCTACGCTTGGTTCGTCTTCATGGATTCATCTTCTTCATGGACTCGTTCTTCTTCCTAGCGGGATTTCAGGCAAGATGACCGCTACCCTGGATCTCACTACTATCATTGCTATGCTAGTTGTTTCGTTCTATCGCTATGTTGCGCTACCTATCACATGTTCTTCAAGCCTCCCCAAATTGCCATGAACCTCTAACCTTTGACACCCTTCCTAGCAAACCGTTGCTTGGCTATGTTACCGCTTTGCTCAGCCCTCTTATAGCATTGCTAGTTGCAGGTGAAGTTGAAGATTGCTCCATGGTGGACAGGATTATGTTGGGATAGCACAATATCTCTTATATTATTAATGCATCTATATACTTGGTAAAGGGTGGAAGACTCGGCCTTATGCCTGGTGTTTTGTTCCACTCTTGCCGCCCTAGTTTCCGTCATACCGGTGTTATGTTCCCGGATTTTGCGTTCCTTACGCGGTTGGGTGATTTATGGGACCCCCTTGACAATTCGCTTTGAATAAAACTCCTCCAGCAAGGCCCAACCTTGGTTTTACCATTTGCCTCACCTAGCCTTTTTTTCCTTGGGAGTCGCGCTCTCGAGGGTCATCTTATTTTTAGCCCCCCGGGCCAGTGCTCATCGTGAGTGTTGGTCCAACCTGTCAGCCGCCGGTGGCCACCAGGGGCAACTCTGGGCTGGCCTACCGGAAGTTTGGACAATCCGGTGTGCCCTGAGAACGAGATATGTGCAGCTCCTATCAGGATTTGTCGGCACATTCGGGCGGCTTTGCTGGTCTTGTTTTACCATTGTCGAAATGTCTTGTAAACCGAGATTCCGAGTCTGATCGGGTCTTCCAGGGAGAAGGTATATCCTTCGTTGATCGCGAGAGCTTATCATGGGCTAAGTTGGGACACCCCTGCAGGGTATAAACTTTCGAAAGCCGTGCCTGCGGTTATAGGCAGATGGGAATTTGTTAATGTCCGGTTGTAGATAACTTGACACCAGATATGAATTAAAACGCATCAACCGCGTGCGTAGCTGTGATGGTCTCTTCTCGGCGGAGTCCAGGAAGTGAACACAGTCTTTGGGTTATGTTTGACGTAAGTAGGAGTTCAGGATCACTTCTTGATCATTGCTAGCTTCACGACCGTTCCGCTTGCTCTCTTCTCGCTCTTATTTGCGTATGTTAGCCACCATATATTGTTAGTCACTGCTGCAGCCTCACCACTTTACCCCTTCCTTTCCCTTTAAGCTTTGCTAGTCTTGATACCCATGGTAATGGGATTGTTGAGTCCTCGTGGCTCACAGATTACTACAACAACAGTTGCAGGTACAGGTTATGCGATGATCATGACGCGAGAGCGATGTTTGCTTGTTTTTGAGTTCTTCTTCTGCTTCTGCTTCGATCAGGGGATAGGTTCCAGGTCGGCAGCCTGGGCTAGCAGGGTGGATGTCGTTTGAGTTTCTGTTTGTGTTTCATCCATAGTCGGATGATGCCCTTATGTATGATGTATTGTTGTATTCGTGTGGCATTGTATGCCTCTTGTATGTATCCCCATCTATTATGTAATGTTGATGTAATGATATCCACCTTGCAAAAGCGTTTCAATATGCGGTTCTATCCTTGGTGGGACCTTCGAGTCTCTTTAGGATAGTATCGCATATTGGGTGTGACACGATACCCCATGCCAAGATTCATGGTGCGATCCACGACACAGACATTGTTCGAGAAACGAGTTGAATGGATTATGAGTTCCTTATCATTTGTTTTTTATATGCAAGAAAAAACTCCCTGTTTCCACATTTTTGCCAAAAATTTATTGGCCAAATTTAGTAGTGGGCCTGATTCTGATGGGCCAGGGAAAGTATAAATCTGTTGCTGCCGCGACGACACTACAGTCGCCAGCTGCACTGAATCAGACCAATCTCCGGCGATCTCGAGCCGAAGCGGTGGACCCACGTGAGTAGGAGAGATGGATCCGGACGAGGTGAAGTCAAAGCTGCAGGGGCTGGCCTTCCGCAACGTCCTGGCCGTAGCCACTTGCGACTATAAGAAGGTGACTCTCGTTCGCCCCTGACGCTCCATACCTCTCCCCATCTGAGATTCCACGCCTTGCAAGCCGCCCTTACCTCGCCTCTGGTCTGAGTCAGGCATGGGGTCGCTGTAATGGCCGAGGATCAAGAGACGCCCAAGTCCCCTTCATCTTGGGACAAGTTACATCATGTGCTTGCATTTCTTCGCCTTTGGAATTAAATGACAGGCACTAAGGGAATCTAAAATGGTAGATGCTTGTGGAGGCGCTAATAGAGGAAAACAAATTAAATTTCATAATATAATAAATGCCTAAGGGCCTAAGATTACAATGACAGACACAAATTAAGCTAGCCGAGCGCTTCACATGGGAAGACAAACAGTCAAGCACTCGCTACCAACTCTTGCGCCGATGCTAGGTATGAGGCTGCAATTTAGGACGACAACTATCGATTAACCAGGTTTCTAATCCTAGTGTGTCAGATCCTAGTGAGGATCAACAATTTATAACATACCACTCACTCAACATAAACCACAGCTAAACTCATGATACGAAGACGAGTCTATTAATTGGGGAATTTTGGCTACAAGAGCTACCAGAAGATAAGAAGTAGGGTTGAGTTTATCTCATTACATTGGGTACCCTTCTCCTCGCACATAGGCGAGCTTATAAAGGAGGTTTACAGGAACGGTGAAAAGCAGATAAAGGAAAATAGTGTTGTGTGGGCGGTAAAGTAGCCATTGTGATCTGAACTATCCATCCCGCATATTCATTCCTGGCTGTAGGATCTTTACTGTGGCTGTACTGGCACGGAGATAACTGAATATAAGAGACAGTTGCAGTCTTGGACTGAGAATGCTCCCCACTGAAATGATACTTGTCCTCAAGTGTATTTGTCTAGGAACCAAGCTTGGATTGTTTTCTTGAACAATGATGGGAAAAATCTCTTAATGAGGTTTGCATCTTCCTAGGTTGCTTCTGCTAGAATTAAGTTCTCCCATTCCACAAGCCAATGTGTAAAAAGAACACCATTGCAAGGAAGAGATCTTGTTTCCATAACTACAGTGGGTTCAATCTTACTTTTTCCTGAAGGAGTGACCAAAAGAAGGCCTACACAAGATACTGTATGGCTACTCAAGTGTTTGTTTAGTTGGCTGACATGAAACACTGGATGAATGCTCAGATTGGGTGGCAGTAATAACTTGTAAGCCACACTACCAATTGTTTCCCATAATTTTGTAAGGTCCATAATATTTTGTTGTGAGTCTGATTGCTTGTCTCAGGCCAAAAGCTGCCATTTTGTATGGTTGCATCCTTAAATACACCATGTCCCCTGTGTCAAATTGCCTCTCAATTCTTTTCTGGTAAGCATACTTCTTCATTCTGCCTTAAGCCTATGCTTGATTTTCTTTTAACTTCGAGAGCATGTGTTGTTTTCCTGTAAGAAGTCCCTTGCTTTAGTGTTAGTAGATCCAGGAATAGATACCTCACTTATCATAGGAGGTGGTTAGTTGTATAGGGCTTGAGATGGAGTGTATTTCACTACAAAAAAATACACTTCCGTGATGATACGTGTTTGTCACAGTAGGTCGCGTTTTTTGTCATGCATGTACATCCATGACAAATTTATGACAAAATCAAGATAGTCATACTTGTGCTGTCATAGAAGTGTTCCATGACATTACCAAAATTATCATCACGGAAGTGTCCACATCCATGACGATAAATCGCGCGTCACAGAAGTGCTTTCGTCAAGGGTGATCGACACGTGGCATCCACCGTAACGGAACGTCGTTAAGCTATTGGGTCGGGTTTTGGATCCGATAACCCGTTAACAGCCCCGACCAATGGGGATTTTCCACGTGTAAAACCATCATTGGCTGGAGGAAAGACGTGTCAGCTCATTGTTGGGACATATGTCATCCACTCATTGGACAGAAGGCGCCTATGATACGTCGACACGTGGCACGGCCCAACAGAGGCCCATTCCTGTGAAAAGGCCGGCATGTTTGACTTGGTCAAAAGGTGACGGGCCGGCCCATGGAAAGCCTGTTAACGGCCTGTTTGCATATAGCCCATTTACAGCCCGCTAACCCAAGGCCTGTTACGCCCTATCCGAATTAGGCCTAGTAGCGTCATCTGGGCCATCCAATATGATTCCAGCCTGTTTTCACTTCTGGCCCATGTATGGCCCATGACGTCTTTCGACCCATATGAGGCCCTATGTAACTCTTGGCCTATTAACGGCCCATGGTGAAACTGGCCCGCAATGAACAGTGTATTACTTTAGACCCATTAATGGCCCGTGGTGAAACTGGCCCGTAATGAACAATGTATCACTTTATACCCATTAAGGGCCCATTATTCAGTTGGGCCATTTCCAGCCCATGTTATCTTTTGGCCTTCTCAGAGCCCATTTATTCTTGGGCTCATTTGCAGCATTCGGTTACTTACGACCCGTTACTATCATTTTCTGCTTGTGGGCCAAATTCAGCCCGTCGTTATAGTTGGCCCGTTTGTGGTCCGTTAGTCTGTTGGGCCATTTTCATAGCATCACCCAATACGGCCTATTAACGGCCCGTTATGGTCAGCCAATAAAACGTATGATTTCCATTATAGGCCCGTCTACGGCCCATTAAATGCCAGTACAAGACCCATAAATGAGTCGGCGGCCCATGGATCCTACGTGACGTAGAAGGCCCATGGATCCTGCGAGACGTAGAAGGCCCATGGACACTGCGAGACGTACAAGGCCCATGGATCCTGCGAGACGTAGAAGGCCCATGGATCCTGCGAGATGTAGAAGGCCCATGGATCCTACGAGACGTAGAAGGCCCATGGATCCTACGAGACGTAGAAGGCCCATGGTCGGGCGAGTTGGCCCCCGTTTGAACGATATAGCATATTCAAAGAATTATCCTACTCAATACTATCACCTCTAAAAATCATACACTATACAACAAAGAGATCAAGGCATAGAAAGGTAGAATAATCCTACACTATACAATAAAGAAATTACAGCCGATTATACCCACTGGGCATTATGGTATGGCACAGATGATAATAAAGCATACACAAACAGCAAATTACATACACTGGGCAAATATGGCTCATACATCATGGACGCGCATCAACTTAACTCCATTTGAACTATAATATCTTCAGAAAATAGGATTGGCCGGATTCAGATAGCACAAATTTCAGTCTGCAAAATCTCCAATTCCTTCATGGTTACCTCGGTGTCTTGATTCATTTTTTTGACTCCTGCATCTAATACCCGCATGTCCAGTCTCAACTTTTTGATTATACGTTGACAATCATGTACACGTTGTCTTGCCACCTCTAGTTGATGCTCGAGAACATCAGCACATTCCAATTCCAATCCATAATCATTCGGTAATGGCCATGCCGCACTGCTCGTAGATTTTTGTGTTGATGTCATTTCATCATGAAATGTTTCTGTAAGTACACATGACTAGGGAAAAATATAGTTACAACAGTGAAGCGAACAAGACACTATTTTGTACTACATGGCAAAACAGGACTAACAATAATGTTACACGTCACTTTCACAAAAAAAAATGTTACACGTCATGAAGAATAAGCAGGTGATATTTTAAAAATTAGAAAAAAGATAGTATGTGCAGCCTGCGTACAGAAATCCCTCTTAGCTCACTAGAGGAGCGTGATGTTGGGGCCCAATCGAAAACACAGACAAGTTACAAATTTAGACAACACGTTGCATATAAGTAAGCAAGCAGTTGGCCATTCTGTACCTCAATTAAAGTCTTAGGGAGCATAATGAACAGCAGAGGGTTTCATACAAACATACTACAGCAGGCAAAACTATGCAATCATTAGCATAGTATAAACTAGATTGTGAGCCTCATGCAATAATATTTGGTTAATAGACTTCAAACCTTCAGGCACACTTCGGCAGAGTAATTAAATGGTAAGGCCTTTAATTATGTCAACTAATAGTGATACAAGTACCGAACATCAGGCATAATTATTTTGGCATCTCATTAAGTGAGGAAAAATAAAGCAATTGAAAAGACAAAATTAACTATGCCTGAAACAAACAAGGAATTGAACTGTTGAGTTGCATATAGTGACTTACCTTAGCAGGTTGAAGAGGCTCAGCGCAGCTCCTACTTCTCTTGCAAGGCTCCTTCCTAACATCTTGTACTTGGAAATCCTCAATCTTATCTTCATTGCACCCCCTCTGCAAGGTGACACAAACTAGTTACTCGTCTCCTTGGAAGATAAATATGCATACTTTCCAGTCTGTGAACACAAAAGGATGAGATTATAACAAAACAACACCACATAATGAAACATGCCACATCTCTTGCACTTTCACACAATGAAATGAGCATTTACTATGTTTGGACTATGTAAAAACTAGGCATACCTTCGAACTGGATCTCCAGGTACTCTTGGAGAGCCTACTGTAGTGTACAGCCAAACCTTTATTCACGTATGAGTTAGACAAGGCCCCACTACAGCAGCCCTTAGTGTTTAAATCATTGACAAGCTCTGTTAGAGTGTTAGGTCAAGAACATCAAGTAATCAAAGCAAACAGTCCTAGTATGGCTGGCTGATGCAAACAAGCAATTTAACAAATGTGTGAGCAAATCTTACATATCAAGAAAAGAAGCAAAGAAGGAGGCTTAAAGACCATCACTTGACTGACCAGATTTAAGGGGCATTTAAACATCATGTGCAATGTATGAACTAACATAAACATTGCATATTCCAGATTCTACAATGGAATGCACATGTATTAGGTTATGCCATGTATGATGATGCCTAAATGTACAGATAGCAGGCAGGAGTGATTCATCATTGCATGCACAATTGAATTGCAGGTTAAGGGCCAGTTCGATTCCGCCTTTTCAGGGTATATTGTCAAAATAAGCCATAAAAGATGTAAAGAAGTCATTTTTGAGTTATGGGCTTGGGCTTAACTAATTTCGCTTTGGAGGGGGGTGTTTCGGGAAGAACCTCACTAAAAATTGAAGGGAAGGGGAATAGTGAAATGACTCTGTTGTCTGCCTATATTACACTCAAAATGCAACTGTTGACGCCTGTGTCACACCTGACCCTCATGTAAAAACAAACACGCAAGCATTCATTGTCCTGCCCGCTTGCATCTCCTCTCCCCTTTCCCTCTACCTCGATCCCCTGCCTGCAGCACTAGGGTTCCTCCAGCGAGCCGTCGCCACTGGTCCCATCTGGCCTGGTCCTCGATGATGCTATGTCTAGCTAGGCTACATGGCCGGTGGGTAGGGGCAAATCTCCCTGGCTGCTCCTCCCTCTGGTGGTGCCCCTCATTCTCATGGTCTCCAGTAGCTGCTCCACTGTGGTTCGTCCAACGCACTACTTCGGCGGGCGCTGCATAACTACGGCTGATGCCACACTACGGCAGAAGGCACCTTGTTCCCCCTCCCCTCCTCCCAGGCCATGGCCTTGAGGTGTTGTTGAAGGATGAGCTCATCCAACAAGGTGAGGATGTCCTCAGCTTTTTGCCAAATTTTCATTCTGATCCACTATACGATGAATTGCTATGAGCTGCTTCTGCTGCTGCTATATGATGCATTGCTATGAGCTGCTCCTGCTGTGCTATATGATGAATTGCTATGAGTTGCTGCTGCTGTATGATGAGTTGCTATGAGCTGCTGCTGCTATATGATGAATTGCTATGAGCTGCTGCTGCTGCTGTATGATGAGTTGCTACAAGCTGCTCCTGCTGCTGCTATATGATGAATTGCTATGAGCTGCTGCTGGTATATGATGAATTGCAGACTGCTGCTGCTGTATGATGAGTTGCTATGAGCTGCTGCTGCTGCTGCTATATGATGCTTTCAGGTGGTGCTGCTATATGATAATGACCAGCCACTTGGACCATCGAATTTCAACAAATAATTGTTCTTCATTTAAATGTGGGTCATGCGTTCTTCGTTTAGATTAGGCAATGGGATCTCTATGGAAAACATTGACCAAAGTAGATTGTGCCAAGTAGATGGTATCTTTGTATTTGCATTTTGAGCAAATAGTGATGGTCTGTTTTCCTATCATATTAATTACTGCACTGGGTTCAATTTGTGATGTTTGCAAGTCAAATTAATTTGCATATGTGCAACAAAATGAAAAATATATATAATGCAATATAGACTTTCCACTGATCATACCAAAGATAAGTTGAAAACGCAATGAAAAGAACTGGTTGGCGTATTACATGGAGCTTATATTCACAGGTGCTTATTTTCTTAGGATAACTCATAATAACTGTCCCTAAGAAACTTGGCTAACAGAACTGGCATACAAATAACATGTCACGATGATTGCAATGGAGGAGTGGCGTACCATAGCACACTGTATAGGCTCACCGCTGCCTCTCCTTTTTTTGCTATGTTCCATGAAATTGCCACATACATCTTGTACTTTTTCATTGTGTAACCCTATCTGCAAGTTGACACGGCTAATTTCAGACATCTCTACATGATACTACATTGCATATCCCTTGCGCATATTTAAACCACCAATTAACGATTGTGTGCGTACCATAAACTAGCCATGACTCTGTATGCTGGACTGGCAAGCACTCTAAGGGAGCCTAATGTAGTGCACTGGAATTCCTACATGCCACCTATGATTTTGTGTAATGTACTGCCCCTGTTCCTAAATATATGTCTTTATAGAGATTCCAGTATGGACCACACAGATGTATATAGATGCATTTTGGAGTGTAGATTCACTCATTTTGCTCCATATGTAGCCTATAGTGGAATCTCTAGAAAGACTTATATTTAGGAACGGAGGTACGAGGTAGTATCATGTATGACATCTACATATCTAATTTAGCAGCCAATAGTAGAAATCATTGTCTGCACAAAGGGATTACTGGTCGAAAATCCTAGCAAAGCACGCTGGCAGGCACAGAACAATACAAGAGAGAGAGATGCGCTTACAAGATCATAGCAATGCCTCAGTCCAGGATCTTGGTTGGCCAAGCTGTTAGATCTAGAAGAAACATCGTCCTTGTAGTTTTTGCCAGGTGCATAACAGGTAACAGCGACCGGTTAGTATATTTGAAGTACATTGGGCAGGTGATGCTGGATGGGTTTAAAGGTGACAAGTACCTAGGCCGTGGCGGGTGCTTGGCATCTCTCTAGACGGTGGGAATCAGGTTAGAAACGTCGAGGGTGATGACGATGCGCTGGCTGTCGGGGTCAGGTAAGGAGATCTAGAACCATCGAGTAGGGTGTTTGTGGAGCGGCTCCGGTAGGGTGGACTACGGTGTGGACGAAGCGGATCTGTGGTCGTGGACGAGGGCGTAGGTGAAGCTGTTCCGGTGGTTGGGTTAAGGATGGTGTCGACGATGCGGATCTGTGACCGTGGACGGGGCATCAGAAGGTGCTCCGGTGGTTGGGTTAAGGATGGTGTCGACAATGCGGATCTGCGACCGTGGATGGGGCATTAGAAGCTGCTCCGGTGGTTGGGTTAAGGGTGGTGTCAATGATGCGGACCTGCGGCCGTGGATGGGGCGTCAGAAGCTGCTCCGGTAGGTTGGATGAGGGTGCGAGGAAGCAGATCTGAGGCCGTGGACTTGTGAGTTGGCAAAGCAGCCCCGGTAGGGTTGAGAATGGCATAGGTGAAGCTACTCCGGTAGGGTTGACACTGGTGTCGGAAAAGCGGCTTCGGTAGGGTTGAGGAAGGTGTCAGCGAAGCGGCTCCGATAGGGTTGAGGAAGGTGTCGGCGAAGAGGATCAGAGGCCGTCGACGGGGGCGTCAGTGGGGCGGCTCCGGGGGTGTGGATGAAGCGTCTCCGGTGGGGAGTACGAATGAGCCGCTGCAGATACGCGGCGGTTGATGAGAGTACCGGCGAAGCAGATCCGGCACCATGGACAAGGTCGGCACTGAATGGGCTGTGGTACAGTGGTGGATGAGTAGTCTACTTGTTTCTAGGGGAGGTGGGAGGGGTAGATGCGGCCGCAGAAGCAGATCTGGTGAGGTGGACGCCGCTGGCAGTGAATGGGCTATGGTACGCAAGTGGATGAGCAGTCTAGGGTTTCGAGAGGGGAGGGGAGAAAGGGCGATGAAGTACAGACGGCATGATGTAAGATGCTCTGGTGCTGTGGAGTTAGTCATTTTTGCGGGAGGGGGAGAGGAAATGGGGGTGCCGTGTAGTGGGGGGAACCGGAAGTTACCGAAGCAGTCCCGACCTATCATGTAGATGAGGGCGGTATTGTAACTTTTGGTCTCCGTGCACCAAGGACAAAAGGGGGATTTCGCATGCTAAAGACTAAGGTGGCGGAAATTTTAGAAGGAGGCGGGAGATTTTGCCGCCCGCGGGATCGTTCGTATCCAGTTTGAACTAATTTTTTTACCGTGCTAGCGGGAAGGTCATGCTAGACTGTGTACATGGGGCACGCGTCAGCAGTTAATAACTGGTGTGAAGTCCACCCCAGAAAAAAAGACAATAACTCGGTATGATGCGCCGATAACTTGGACGTTCACACGGGCGCGGCCAATCGTACGGGTGTAGTGGCGCGTTCACAAAAAACGGATCAAACGGTCAGCCTATGTATTTCTCGTGTAAATAGATAATTTAGTGCCATTGGTTATTTACTTTAAACATAATGCATTGACGTGTTAGTGTAGAGGCGCACAAAAAGAAATGGATATTGTAGTTAGCTACTTAAAAGTGTTACCTCATATGATTACATAGCCTCCATTTCATAAATTGCGTACCCATTGAATTCATATATGAATATTACATATATTACTTCAAAATAGAAACTTAAATCATCCAAGACTAATGAATTTGAATGCAAGAGTAACAATGGTGCATGTGCATGATAGCTACATTGGTTGTTTGAAGAAACATCACTGTAACTTTGGCATGCACAACTGAAAAAGGTTTATTTAAATAGAAAAAATGTGATATGTGAGTGTCCAATCTTTATAGCGTTGAATCAATATTGTACCTTTGGCCATGATACGAAGTAGATATTGACTTATGTTCAAGCAATGCACATCCACGATCGCTAGATTGTGATACGTGAATGAATTGTGCAATCTCTCTCACATGCATACATATCTCATTTCCATGTGGGCATCGGAATCACACACATGCACTTCGTGTATTTCTCTCCCTCCGTCAGGGTTAAATTCGTCTTTCTACCCCATCCTACAAGTCTCTCACACAGAAACACACACGCTCTCTATGTCTAACATGCCCACCCCTTTAATTCCGCCCACCCACAACCACTAATGTCTCAAAGTATAACAATGTCTCTCACACATATGCTATCTACCTATCCCTTAATATAGCTAGATATGTGTCACACAAACTCCTTCTCCCTACTAGCAAGATGCCCATGTGCGTTGCACGGAACATCAAGATGCATTTGTATGAGAAGTTTATCTTGTGTGAGAAAAGAATGAACGAGGGAATGCCTTATTTGCAAATGCGGAGAGGGGTGTGGGTATCTTTTTGCAAAATTGCCATATTTAACTTCATGACCGTCGGATATAAATCGCATGGCCTATATTGCAGGATGGCAGGAACACCATCATCACCAACCCTTTTTTTATAAGAGTAGAGATATGTGAGTGTCACTGCCCCCTCCCCCACACACACACCCACACTTCCCGACACCGAAGGAGTAGGGTGACACCTCGATCTTGATACTAATCTATAGACTGGCTTCTCTCTCAAACATACATACACACACACACACTACCCAGCACCGAAGGAGTAGGGTGACACCTCGATATTGATACTAATCTATCGACTCGATTCTCTCTCAAACACACACACACACACACACACACACTACCTGGCACCGAAGGAGTAGGGTGGCACATCGAT
>NC_057804.1:339102787-339118851 GCF_018294505.1 Triticum aestivum
TTGCTACTGCTCTGGAACACTTAGGCTGGCCGGCATGTGTCCTTCTTCGTTCCTGTGTCTGTCCCTTCGGGGAAATGTCACGCTTTGAGTACCGGAGTCCTGTTAGCCCGCTACAGCCCGGTTTACCGGAGTCCTGCTAGCCCAGTGCTACAGCCCGGACCCACTTGCTGATGACCGACACGTTCGAAGCTGGGTCATGGATGCCTGTCCCTGTAAGTCTGTGCCACTTTGGGTTTACGACTAGTCATGTCAGCCCGGGCTCTTTATCATATGGATGCTAGCGACACTATCATATACGTGAGCCAAAAGGCGCAAACGGTCCCGGGCAAAGGTAAGGTGACACCCGTGGGAACACCGTGCGTGAGGCCGCAAAGTGATATGAAGTGTTACCGGCTAGATCGATGTGACATCGAGTCGGGGTCCTGACAGCATACCCGCTAGGGAGGGTGCTCTGCAGCCCGAACACAGCCGGGCGAGTTGCAAAATGGAACATTGAGCTTCAAGCATTTGATCTCGAGTTCAGTACCACCAGGGTCATCTAGGGCGCGGCCCTCACTGACTTCGTGGCCGAGTGGACCGACGCTCTAGATCACGGAGAAGGTGAGGACTTCTCCCTCCGGCTAGGAGATGAAGAGCCAGATGGATGGGTCATGTACTTCGACGGGGAATTTGCTCGGCAAGGCGCAGGAGCAGGGGCCATCCTTATCTCGCCCACCAAGGACAAGCTTTTCTATGCAGTACAACTCTGCTTTCAATGGGGCAACAAGGTCTCCAACAACATCGTAGAATTTGAAGGCTTGCTCGCTGGGCTAAGGGCCGCAGCCGCGCTGGGGGTAAAGCGCCTCACCATCAAGGGCGATTCCCAGCTTCTCGTCAATTTCTCCAACAAGGAGTACACGCCTAAGGACGAACACATGGAGGCGTACCAAGAAGAGGTGCGCAAGATGGAGAAGCAGTTCATGGGCATGGAGCTGTAGCATGTGCCGCGTGGGACGAACAAGGAAGCAGACGACATTGCCAAAAGAGCCTCTCGCGGGCTCCCTCAGGAGCCAGGGGTGTTTTAGGAGCGGCCCTTCAAGCCATTTGTGGTTCCACACGTCATGATCCTAGCAGCACCTTAGGAGGACCTGCCACAGGCACC
Source organism: Triticum aestivum (assembly GCF_018294505.1). Taxonomy (NCBI): domain Eukaryota; kingdom Viridiplantae; phylum Streptophyta; class Magnoliopsida; order Poales; family Poaceae; genus Triticum; species Triticum aestivum. The sequence continues at coordinate 339,103,929 of NC_057804.1, forward strand.
AGAGACGGGAGCTCCAGCCCGTGGTCATTCCTTAGGAGCCCGCTTGCTGCTCGCGCTTGAGCCTAAGGAGGGGTGCTGGACGGAGGAGTTGAAGGCATACTTGCTTCAGGGGACCCTACCAGATAAGGAGGAGGACGCCGAGCGCGTGGCCCGCCAGGCCACCGCGTACTGCATCAAAGATGGTGAGTTATACCGCAGGAGGCCCAATGACGTTTCTTTGCGGTGCATCTCGAGGGAACAGGGGCTCGAGCTGCTGGCGGACATACATGGTGGGGACTGCGGGCACCACACCTCATCCCGCACCATGGTGGGCAAGGCGTTCCACAGGGGCTTCTACTGGCCCACCGCGCTCAACGATGCTACGGAGCTGGTGTGCCCTTATGAAGCATCCCAGGTTCATGCCAAGCAGAAGCATGAGCCCGCACAGGGCTTCCAGACAATACCGCTCACGAGGCCGTTCGCGGTCTGGGGGCTAGACATCTTGGGGCCATTCCCTCGGGTGCTAGGAGGCTACTGATACCTCTACGTCGCCATCGACAAGTTCACCAAGTGGGCGGAAGTAGAAGTTGTGCGCACCATCCCGGCAGGATCAACCATCAAGTTCATCAAGGGAATTGTGAGCCGATTTGGGGTCCCCAATCGGATCATCACCAACAATGGCTCGCAGTTCACCAGCAATCTTTTCAAAACATATTGTGCTAACCTTGGAACGCAGATCTGCCACGCCTTAGTAGCACACCCATGGAGCAATGGACAGGCTAAAAGGGCCAATACGGAGGTCCTTGTCGGATTTCGGGTTCCGGCAGACCCTCTAGGTTCGAACTCTGGGGTGCACGCGGAGATCACACCTCCTGCCTACCCATGTCTTGTCAGCTTGCAAGGATCTAGAACTACACGAAGAACAATACAAGGGACACGAGATTTATACTGGTTCAGGCCACCATTGTGGTGTAGTACCCTACTCCATTTTGTGGTGTGGTGGATTGCCTCAAGGGCTGATGATGAACAGTACAAGGAAGAACAGCCTCGTGACGGTCTGTTCTTGGCTGGTGCGATGAACTGCTTGAGTGAGTTTAGTCGCCTCTCTCTCTCTCACTAGTCTGCCCGAAATCTCCCTCTACCCGATGGGTGGTTGGTCCTATTTATCGGCGGAGGCCCTGGGCCTCTCCCCAAATATTGAGCGGGAAGGGCACCAACATTTGGCCATTTTGAAGGGGAACATCTAGTACCCTTATCCTGACTAAAGTTGGTCCTTGCCTGCCAAAGACCCTGACGGTGACGCTGGCTTGGGCTCCACGATGACCTCCGTCCTGCCGTCCTGCTAGTCTTGGTCTTGTTGCACCGAAATGGTTGCCTTTGCTTGATACTCTCGTCTGCGCTTGCCGCCTTTGCACCAAAGAGGAAACAAGGACTCTGCGCAGGCCGGCGCCTGCCTGGCGCCCGCCTGGACTCGGTCGCCATGGCTTGCGTCATGGGCACCTCATGAGGTACCCCGCCTTGATCTCTCCATGTCCTCGCGAGCCAGCCTGACGAGGTTGTGCCCGAGGAAGCCTCCTGTCGTCCGCCCCGCGTGGCTCGGCCCCTCGCAAGGGTCTTGAGCATGTGTTACTGAAGATGGGCCGTACTGGGCCACTCCCTGAGCCACGCCGCAGGCCGCAGGCAGGCAAGTCTGGGTACCCCCGTTCCTAGAACGCCGACAGTAGCCCTCGGGACCAAGGCGCGCCTGGACTTGTCTTAGCAGAGAAGCGAAGGGGCAAGTGCGGAGCACTGCGGGCCCCATCAGCCTGCGGCCTTGGGCGCCACGTGGCGGTTGATTGGACATGGGCGTCCTGGCTCCCCCACGACGCCTCGGTAACTTCACGATTTGACAAGTCCCTGCATGCAAAACGGGTCATGATTACCTGTGATCGTGGTGGCCAGCGGTTGGCCTCCCTTGGCTATATGTACGGAACGGCACAAGCCCTTTCAGTTCACCCCTTCTTGCTACTCCCCTTCTCCTTCTTGGCCGTTTGCCATCCTCATGGCCATGCGAAGAGGTTCACGGCCGCGGAGAAAGGAAAGTCCCGCCAGGAAGGGCCCGACTCTCCTCCGGCCAAGCGTGGCCGGGGCCGCCCTCACAAGCACCCCGTGACCCCCGCTGTGGCCTCCCATGGCCATGGGAACAGCCCTCTGCACTGTGGTGGGCGTTCGGCTACCAACGAGAGGTATGGTGGGGCTGCGCGACCCCCAAGGTTCCGCTTTCGCTTGGCGGAGGTGCTGCCAGAGTTCGTCGTGTGGTCGACTGATCCGACCGGCACCTGGCTCCAGCTCCCCCGCTTCTTTGTAGGTGAACTTCTGGCTGGTGCCCCGGGTAGGGCATCCTGGGCTACTCTGGAGGTCTCCACCGCTGGGGAGGCGGCCTTGACCCGCGGCTGGCAAACATTTGCCCACGCGCGTGGCCTGAGCCGATGATGCACTCTACACTTTAAGTTCGACGGCGATGCCACCCTCTACGTGAGGGTGTTTGGGGAAGACGGCCGCCGTGCCGGATGCTGCCCCGAAGACGATGACTGCGGCCGCACGCCCAGCCCCGCCGCTGGTCAGGGTGAAGGTGGCGGAGGGCGCGCGGGCAGCGGTGCCTGAGGCCCGCCAAGCTCTGGCGACTTCCCCTCCAACGGCAGCTCCTCCAGCGGCGGTCGTGACCACCCCCTCATTGTCGCGCTCGCCTGGGAGAGGGCAGCGGGTCGGCCCGACGCCGCGCTTCGGTGAAGCAGGAAGTGGAATCTAGCTGAGCTCCGGAGGCAGTACGAGCCTTCGCCGAGAGTTGGCGCCGGGCAAGTCGCGCTCCCTTTTGCTTTCCTTTCTCTCCTACACAAAAATAATGTAATCTGGTGCCCCACGGGGCGTGTTGAACTGTCGCTGTTTAATTGGTGCACTGTTTCTACTGTTTCTGCGCTATGTCTTCGTTCTGCTTGTCTTTGCGTGGAAATCACTTATCTTGGGGGAAAGCTCGCTGCGGTCCTCGCCTCCCGAGGCTAGGGCCTCGTCGTGCGCCTTGTGTCCTGCAGGGTTTAGTCAGTAGGGGTAGTCTCCAGCCTTGGTAGCAAGGACAACCAACCCAAGCCCCGTGATCGTGTCGCGATGCCCGTATTGCACGGAATGGGAGGGGTGCTCCCGCAGCGGACTCGGACAGGAAACTTCCAAACCACCGGGCAGAAAAACACTCATGAGGGTGCCCATGTTCCTCCCCCATGAGACTTCACGCGAGAGAGAACGAAACAAACAAGTGAAATGGATGAAGGGTCGCGAGCTCGAAACGGTAACAACCTCAGAAAAAAAACTTCAAATAGAAACAAACAAGCCAACTGCGGAAAGCAAATGAAAGAAGCCGTGTCCGGCACCTAGTCTAGTCTTCGACGTCTTCTCACCAGCGCTAAGTGCTGCCACTGGGCGTGGGCGGGAGCCCCCGAGGCCCGAGGGCGGCTCTCCGGAGACTCCGGGGCATGTACAGCCCCACTCATTATTACGTGAGAGTGTCACGGGCGGCGAGCTTCATAGGCGTTTGCCTTCTTCACAGGCACCGGGCCTTTTCCAAAACGTGGCTACTTCACAGGCATTCGCCTTTTTCACAGGCACCGGGCCTTTTCCAAAACGGGGCTACTTCACAGGCATTCGCCTTCTTCATAGGCACCGGGCCTTTTCCAAAACGCGGCTACTTCACAGGCATTCGCCTTCTTCATAGGCACCGGGCCTTTTCCAAAACGCGGCTACTTCACAGGCATTCGCCTTCTTCACAGGCACCGGGCCTTTTCCAAAATGCGGCTACTTAACAGGCATTCTCCTTCTTCACATGCACCGGGCCTTTTCCAAAACGCAGCTACTTCACAGGCATTCGCCTTCTTCACAGGCACCGAGCCTTTTTCAGGGGTAAAATCTTCGGAGGTGTTGGATGTTCCACGCGTTCTGGATGGGCATCCCCTCCTGGGTCTCCAAGCATGCGGAGCCGGGCCTGGAAACATGAACAACCTTAAACGGGCCCTCCCACATGGGAGAGAGCTTGTGCAGTCCCTCTCTGGAGAGAACCCGTCTGAGCACGAGATCCCCTACCTCAAGAGTCCTGGGGCGGATGTTGCGGCAGTGGTGTCGCCGCAGTGCTTGTTGGTACCTTGCTGCTCGCAGTGCGGCTTATCGATGATGCTCCTCCCCTAGCACGAGATCCGTCCCCCAAATGGCGTACTGCTGCGCTTCGTCGAACACCAGGACCCGTGCGGAACGACGTCTGACCTCGTGAGGGAGAACGGCTTCAGCTCCATAAACCAGCAAGAACGGGGTCTCGCCAGTCGGCTTGGTTGCGGTCGTGCGGATAGACCACAACACGGACTGGAGCTCGTCGTACCAGCCCCTGCCGCAGGCCTCCAGCTTATTCTTGAAGGTCCTGGTTTTGAGGCCCCTCAGGACCTCTGCGTTGGCTCGCTTGGCCTGACCTTTGCTCGGCGGGTGTGCCACCGAAGCGTAGCATATCTGCGTTCCAAGGTTAGCACAATATTTTTTGAAGAGTTTACTGTTGAATTGCAAACCGTTGTCGGTGATGATACGGTTTGGCACCCTGAATCGGCTCACAAGGCCCTTGATGAACTTGACCGCGGAGCCTGCGGGGATGGTGCGGACAGCTTCCACCTCAGCCCACTTGGTGAACTTGTCCACGGCGACGTAGAGGTAGCGGTAGCCTCCTGGCGCCCGAGGGAACGGACCCAGGATATCCAGTCCCCAGACTGCGAATGGCCATGAGAGGGGTATAGTCTGCACACCTCCTGCCGGCTGATGGATCTGCTTGGCATGGAACTGATAGGCCTAGCAAGATCTCACCAGTTCCACAGCGTCATTGAGTGCCGTGGGCTAATAGAACCCGCTGCGGAACGCCTTGCCAACGAGAGTCCGTGACGATGAGTGCACAGTCTCCACTGTTTATGTCTGCCAGTAGCTCCTTCCCTTGTTCCCTTGAAATGCAACGTAAGAACACATCATTCGGTCGTCTTCGATAGAGCTCTCCATCCTTGAGGCAGTATGCCGTGGCCTGCCGCGCCACGTGCTCCGCTTCCTCCTCCTTTTCCGACAAGGTGCCTCGTGTCAGGTAGCTCCTGAGCTCTGTGATCTAGCACTCTTCCTAAGGCTCCAGCGCCAGGAGTAGGCGCACTCCTGAGGTCGGGCCGCAGACCGGGGCTCCCGAGGTAGGTGGCTGGGGGAGCTCCTCCCGAGGCTGCACCGTGCTTGACAGTGATGGCGTCGCCGAAGGCTTGAAGAGCCGCTCCTCGAAGACGTCGAGCTCCTGAGGCAGCCGCCTGGATGCCCTTTTGGCGATGTCATCAGCCTCTTGATTTGTGCCGCGAGGCACATGCTGCAACTCCAGCCCCCAGAACTACTTCTCCATCCGGCGGACTTTCGCGAGGTAGGCTTCCATGTGCTCGTCCTTCGGCTTGTATACTTTGTTGGAGAAGTTGACGAGGAGCTGCGAATCACCCTTGATGGTGAGGCGCTTCACTCCCAGGGCGATTGTGGCTTTCAGGCCTGCTATCAGGCCTTCGTATTCTACTATGTTATTGGAGACCTTTTCTCCATGCTAGAAACAGAGTTGCACAGCGTAGTAGAGCTTGTCTTGAGTGGGAGATACGAGCTCCGCACCAGCCCCCGCGCCGTGTCAGGAGAACGCCCTATCGAAGTACATGACACATCCATCCGGTGCCTCGCTTCCTGGGGAGAGTGATCGATCGTCGCCAGCCTCAAGGCCTGGCGCTTCTGCCCACTCCGACACGAAGTCCGCAAGCGCGGCCCCCTTGATGACTCTGGTTGTGCTGAATTCTATCTGAAACGCTTGCAGCTCGATGTTCCACTCAGCGACTCTTCCAGCTGAGTTGGGGCTCCTGAGCACCCTTTCCAAGGGATATGCTAGGACGACCTTGATGGGATGGCCTTGGAAATAGTGCCGCAGCTTGCGTGAGGCTACCAATAGCGCGAGGAGGAGTTTTTGAGGCATGGGGTAATGCGCCCTCGTGTCCTGCAACACCGTGCTGATGAAGTAAACAGGGTGCTCGACAAGGTGGGGAGTGCTAGCGCTGCTAGCGCCCTCCGGAGGCTGGGGCACCTCCCGAGACAATGGAGCCCCCAGCGGCTGGTCGATCAGAGGAAGGGCCTCTTCTGTCCTGGGTGTGCTTCCCTGCAGCGGCTGGTCCTTCTTGACTGCAGTTGCGGTCTCTGTGAGGCCCTCTTGGTCCTGCTTTGCTTTGACCTAGATGGATGCTGAGGCCTTGGTCCTACGCTCCTCCCTAACAGCCACCAGGGCTGCGCTGGCAGAGTAGGGGGTGGCCGCAAGGTAGAGCACCAGGGGCTCTTGGGGACGTGGAGCCACCATCACCGGAGGGCTAGTTAAGTACCTTTTGAGATCCTGGAATGCCTTGTCGGCCTCTTCAGTCCATTCAAAGGGGCCCTTCTTCTTCATCAGCTTGAAGAAGGGTAGCGCTCGTTCCCCCAGCATGGAGATGAAACGCCCTAGTGCGGTCACGCGCCCGGTGAGCTTCTGCATCTCTCTGAGGGTCTTCGGCGGGCTCATGTCCTTGACCGCTTTTACCTTTTTTGGGTTGGCCTCGATGCCCCGGTGGGATACGAGGAAACCTAGGAGCTTGCCTGAGGGGACTCCAAACACACACTTCTCTGGGTTGAGCCGCAGGTCCACTTTGTTAAAGCTCGCAAAGGTTTCCTCCAAGTCCTGTATCAGGGTTTTTGCCTCCTGAGACTTTACCACAATGTCATCAACGTATGCCTCAGCATTCCTCCCGAGCTGCCGACCCAAGGCGATGTGCATCAGCCGCTGAAAGGTCGCACCGGCATTGTGCAGCCCGAACGGCATGCATGTATAGAAATACACTCCGCACGGGGTCAGGAAAGCCGTCTTTTCTACTTCTTCTACTGCCATCTTGATCTGGTGGTAGTCGGAGAAGGCATCCAGGAAGCACAACAAGTCGCACTCAGTGGTGGAGTCGACGATCTGGTCGATGCGAGGGAGTGGGAATGGATCCTACGGGCAGGCCTTGTTGAGGTTGGTGAAGTCGACACACATGCGTTCCTTTCCCCCCTTCTTTGGCACGACAAGCGGGTTAGCCAACCAATCTGGGCAGCGGACCTCGCGAATGACCCCTGCCGCTTCCAACTTGCGGGTCTCTTGGACGATGAAAGCTTGCTTCTCAATGGACTGCCGCCTCGCCTTCTGCTTCACGGGGCGCACATTGGGGCATACTTTGAGGTGATGCTCAATTACGCCCCTCGGGACCCCTGCTAGCTGATTAGGTTCCCACGCGAATACCTTCTTGTTCGCGCGTAGGAACTTCACCAAGGCCTCCTCCTGCTCGGGCTCGAGGTTGGCGCCTATGGTGAAGGTGGCGCTGATAGATCCGTCTTCGTCTACCAGTACCTGCTTGGGTTCCGCCTTGTCTTGGGTAAATAGCTGCTTCTTCTTGGCCGGTGCAGCCCCCTTGGGTTCAGGGGCGTCTGAGCCGGCGGGCTGCGCCACCGCCGCGGCCTTGAAAGTAAGCTTGGGCGCTTGCAACGCATCCCCGGTGTCCCCGGACACGGTGAGGACGCCGCTACTCCCAGGCATCTTCATGAGGTTGTACGATGGGTGAGTTGCGGCCATGAACCGGGCTAGTGCCGGGTAACCGAGGATGGCGTTGTATGGGAGGCCGATGGGGGCGATATCGAAGTCAATTAGCTCCGTGCGGAAGTTTTCGTAGGTGCCGAAGGTCACCGGAAGGCGGATCTGCCCCAGGGAGCTGGTGGATCCGCCTCTGACGCCCAAGAAGGGCTTGCTGGGCTGCAGCCGCTCCGGCGGTACGTGGAGGAGGCTGAAGGCCTCCACCAAGAGCACGCTGAGGCCAGCACCGCCGTCAATGAGGGTCCTGGTGACGGCCACCTGACAGATGGTGGGGGTGCACAGCATTGGGGGCGCGCCCGAGCAGGCCGGGTTGGAGGGGTGATCATCCGAGCTGAAGGCCAGATCGGCTTTGGGCGCCGCCCAACCTGGAGGAGCCCCATGCAGCACGGAAGCGGCGCCGATCTGGCGGACGAATGACTTGATGTGGCGGCCTAAAGGTGGTGCCTGCGAGCCACCTAGGAGAGTTGCGACGACCGGGTGCGCCGGTGCTGCGTACTGGGCGAGGAAGAGGCCGCGCAGCTCCCCCCAAGAGGCCTATGGAAGCCGTCGGCAGGTGGAGCAGCCACATGCGCGGGACACCGGTGAGGGCCATGGGAAACCAGTTAGCCATGACCCTGTCGTCACCCCCGGCCTCGAGGACAGCCTCCTTGTATGCCAGCAGGAAAGCTAGCAGATTGGCTGGGTCGTTGTAGCGCGGTGGCATCTCTGGCTTGAACTTATTCGGACATTGCACCTGTCGCAAGGCGGGGGCCAAGGCTCGGAGCCCCCTGGCCCCCGTGCTGGCGCTGGCGACCGGAGCAGGCGGCGCATTGCCCATCATGAGGACGAGCTGCGGTGTTGGCGGAGAGCGGGTCGGTGGAAGGGAAAGCTCCGGCGTACCCCTACCTGGCGCGCCAAATGTCAGATTTTGGGTTCCGGCAGACCCTCTAGGTTCGAACTCTGGGGTGCACGCGGAGATCACACCTCCTTCCTACCCATGTCTCGTCGCCTCGCAAGGATCTAGAAATACACGAAGAACAATACAAGGGACACGAAATTTATACTAGTTCAGGCCACCATTGTGGTGTAATACCCTACTCCAGTTTGTGGTGTGGTGGATTGCCTCAAGGGCCGATGATGAATAGTACAAGGAAGAACAGCCTCGCGAGGGTCTGTTCTTGGCTGGTGCGATGAACTGCTTGGGTGAGTTCAGTCGCCTCTCTCTCTCTCACTAGTCTGCCTAAAATCTCCCTCTACCCTGTGGGTGGCTGGTCCTATTTATCGGCGGAGGCCCTAGGCCTCTCCCCAAATATTGAGCGGGAAGGGCGCTAACATTTGGCCATTTTGAAGGGGAACATCTAGTACACTTATCCTGACTAAAGTTGGTCCTCGCCTGCCAAAGACCCTGACGGTGACGCCGGCTTGGGCTCCATGATGACCTCCGTCCTGCCGTCCTGCTTGTCTTGGTCTTGTTGCACCGAAATGGTTGCCTTTGCTTGATACTCTCGCCTGCGCTTGCCCCCTTTGCACCAAAGAGGAAACAAGGACTCTGCGAAGGTCGGCACCTGCCTGGCCTCGGTCGTCATGGCTTGCCTCATGGGCACCTCGTGAGATAACCTGCCTTGATCTCTCCGCCTCCTCATGAGCCAGCCTGACAAGGCTGTGCCCGAGGAAGCCTCCTGTTGTCCGCCCCGCGAGGCTCGGCCCCTCGCGAGGGTCTTGAGCATGTGTTGATGAAGATGGGCCGTACTGGGCCACTCCCTGAGCCATGCCGCAGGCCGCAGGCAGGCAAATCTGGGTACCCCCATTCCAAGAACGCCGACAGTCCTGAGGGGCCTCAAGACCCGCACTTTCAAGAAGAAGCTTGAGGCCTGCGGCAGGGGCTGGCTCGATAAGCTAGAGTCCATGTTGTAGTCTATCCACACCACTGCAACCAAGCCAACAGGAGAAACGCCTTTCTTCCTCGTCTACGGAGGAGAAACGGTTCTCCCTCACAAGGTCAGGCATCGCTCCACGTGGGTCCTGGCGTTCGATGAAATGCAGCAGGACGCCACGCAAAGGGTGGATCTCGTGCTGGGGGAGGAACGCCGCCGTGAGGCCTCGCACCGAGCAGCGAGGCACCAGCAGGCGCTATGGCTGTACCACTGCTACAGCGTCCGCTCCAGGACGTTAGAGGTGGGCGATCTCGTCCTGTTGCGGGTGCTCTCCAGGGAGGGGTTGCATAAGCTCTCTCCCATGTGGGAGGGCCCGTTTAGGGTTGCCAGTGACTCTAGGCCTGGCGTCGTGCGCCTAGAGACACAGGACATGGTCCCCATCTAGAATGCCTGGAACATCCAGCACCTCTGGAAGTTCTACCCCTAAAGAAAGGCTCCATCCTGTGAAGCAAGGCTCTGTCCTGTGAAGGTCTCCACTCGTGACACTCTCACGAATAACGAGTGGGGCTGTACAAGCCCCGGAGTCTCCTAAGAGTCGCCCTGGGGCCTCCTGGGGACTCCCTCCCACGTCTTAGTGGAAGCACTTAGCTCCGCACTGGTGAAAAGACTAGATTAGGTGCCAGATGCGGCTGTTCATTTGCTTTCTGAAGTTGCTTGTGGCTTTCTTAGTAAGTTTTTCAATGGATTTGGTATTCATGAGCACTGGTTCTTCAGGCGTGTTTTCTCCTAAGCTGCTTTGGTCTTAGGACGTGAGGGAGGTGGAAGTATCCCGCCACTTCTCCTCGCGCTCCTCGCGCGTGGGGCTAGGTAGGTGTGTGCGCCCAGGGCTTTCGTTTGCGCGCAGGCATCGCGCCGAACCCCGTTATTTCGGCTTTATCCTCGCGAGGAGCCCTCGATCGAGTCCCGCTGGCGCCAGCGCCCCTCATGTCCGTGCCCCCCGGGCAGCGCGACACGGTGCATCAGGCCCTTAACCTATGGCAGGGTGCTCGTGTAAAGGGGAGCAAGTCGCTCGACAAATTTTCACTTCCTGCAAGGGACGACTCTGCCCTGCTGCGGCTCCCGAGGGCATAAGATGTATCTCTTGAGGGCACAGGGTGTACGCCCTGTGTCACGCCCAATATGCGACCCTATCCAAAAGGAACTCGAAGGTCCCACCAAGGATAGACCCGCATATTGAAACGCTTTTGCAAGGTGGATATCATTACATCAACATTACATAATAGATGGGGATACATACATAAGGCATACAATGCCACACGGATACAACCTCATAATACAAAAGAGCATCATCTGACTATGGATGAAACACAAATAGAAACTCAAATGACATCCACCCTGCTAGCCCAGGCTGCCGACCTGGAACCTATCCCTGATCGAAGAAGCAGAAGAAGAACTCAATGCAAGCAAGCATCGCTCTCGCGTCATGATCATCGCATAACCTGTACCTGCAACTGTTGTTGTAGTAATCTGTGAGCCACGAGGACTCAGCAATCCCATTACCATGGGTATCAAGACTAGCAAAGCTTAAAGGGAAAGGAAGGGGTAAAGTGGTGAGGCTGCAGCAGCGACTAAGCATATATGGTGGCTAACATACGCAAACAAGAGCGAGAAGAGAGCAAGCAGAACGGTCGTCAACTAGTAATGATCAAGAAGTGATCCTGAACTCCTACTTACGTCAAACAGAACCCAGAAACCGTGTTCACTTCCCAGACTCCACCGAAAAGAGACCATCACGGCTACACATGCGGTTGATGCGTTTTAATTTGGATCTGGTGTCAAGTTATCTACAACCGGACATTAACAAATTCCCATCTGCCTATAACCGTAGGCACGGCTTTCGAAAGATTATACCCTGCAGGGGTGTCCCAACTTAGCCCATGACAAGCTCTCGCGATCAACGAAGGAATAGACCTTCTCCCAGGAAGACCCGAGCAGACTCGGAATCCTGGTTTACCAGACATTTCGACAATGGTAAAACAAGACCAGCAAGACCGCCCGATGCGCCGACAATCCCGATAGGAGCTGCACATATCTCGTTCTCAGGGCAACACCGGATGAGACAGGGTATGAGTAAAACCAGACCTCGAGTTGCCCCGAGGGGGCCCCGCAGGCGGCTCGGTTCGGACCAACACTTAGACAAGCACTGCCCGGGGGGGGGGCTAAATTAAAGATGACCCTCGGGTTGGCCAACCCAAGGGAAAGGATAGGTGGTGGTGAGGAAATGGTAAAACCAAGGTTGGGCCTTGCTGGAGGAGTTTTATTCAAAGCGAACTGTCGAGGGGGTCCCATAAATCACCCGACCGCGTATGGAACGCAAAATCCGGGAACATAACACCGGTATGACGGAAACTATGGCGGCAAGAGTGGAACAAAACACTAGGCAAAAGGCCGAGTCTTCCACCCTTTACCAAGTATATAGATGCACTAATAATATAAGAGATATTGTGATATCCCAACCAAAAATCCTGTCCTCCATGGAGCAATCTTCAACTTCACCTGCATCTAGCAACGCTATAAGAGGGGCTGAGCAAAGCGGTAACATAGCCAAACAACGGTTTGCGTAGGAAAGGTGTCAAAGGTTAGAGGTTCATGGCAATTTGGGATGGCTTGATAAACAGGTAATAAGTAGCACAGCAAAGCGATAGAACGAAGCAACTAGCATAGCAATGATAGTAGTGAGATCCAGGGTAGCGGTCATCTTGCCTGAAATCCCAGAAGGAAGAAGAACGAGTCCATGAAGAAGACGAACGGATGAAGCCAAACCAAGCGTAGACGAACGAATCCTCACGATCGCAACGAAACAGGAACTAACAAGAAGAAGCACACAACATGGTAAACACACCGCACATGAACATGACATGATGCACAACCAAGCATGATGCAAGACAAGACTACATGAAGCTACTCATGGCAATAGACGATGCAAACAAGAGCAACACATCAAGGCAAGTTTAAATGAGGCCGGGAACAACATATAACAATTCCGGTAAGTCCTCATATGCAAATTTCGAAATTGGTCCAGATCTGAATAAACCTTATGTTCAAGTTGTTAAACAGCAAGTTAAGATGCACCAAGATGATCTACATGAGATTCTAGTCAAGTTACATATAAAGTTCATTTAATTCGGAGCTACGGCCTAGAAGATATGAGCAAAACAAGTTAAACATGGCATTGATGCAAAATGCATACAAACATCAAGCAAACACCTCAAAACATGGATGCAACATGATAATATGAAACTACAAGCAAAATCAAGCAAGTTTCATATATAGCACACTCAAAACGGAGCAACGGTTCAACACATGCACACTATACAAGTTTAAAGGACAAGCTGTCCAAAACAGCAAGTAGGCATATTGCAAGCATCAAAACAACATGCTACAGCACCCCAACAAGAAAACAAAAGGCATGGGCATGATGTACAGGTAAAGCATTACAAAACATGAACAGTGAGCTATCTCCAGAAATCAATAGAACATGCTCAAACACACATGGTAAGATTGCAAGTTATAACAATTTCAGACTTTGCAGAAAATAACATCACGATGCAATGTTTAGAGCTATCAAACAACATGTTACAGGAACTTATCATGGCAAAAAAAGGCATGGTATGAATCTACTAATTGCATAGATCAAGAGACCCTTACTGACCATAAGCCAAAAAGGATCAGAAAATATGATGGCACCCACGTAAACATAGCAAGTTATTAAACAGATTCAAACATGGCAGGAACAGAATTATGAAGGTATGTAGATGAGCTTGTACCACTCACACAGAGCAATACATGGCATGGAAAGGCAACCAACAGTAAGAAGTCATATTTGTGAAGCTAAGCATGGCAGGATCAAGATCATAGGGTGCATGGAACACTAGCAAAACACATGGGAACAAGTGAACTTAATGTTAACAGGCTGACAACAACATTATGAAGCAACTTTGGAGCAAGATATGAACAAGCTATAGCAAGCTATAATTGCAACCAGGGGCATGGATGGATAGAGGATGACATGTAGATCAAAACATGTTTATAAAACATCTCCAGATTATGCATAGAATTATTAGTAGAAGCATGTTTATATAGTATCACGAAATAACAGATTCAGCCTAGCAAAACAACAACATCATGAACCCTACTTAACCAGCTCGATACACTCACCACAAGTCATTGCATGACAAGATAAGCATAGCATCATGAAGAAGACATGTTTGTGAAACAAACCAAGTCAAGAACAAGTCCATAGCATGTAAGGATCAACTATGGCAAGCTTGGCCAAATTGAATAACAAGTAAACAATCTGCCAGGAAACATTTTGAAGCAAAAGTAGAGCACGAAAATGACATGCTAGACTACTCCATAATTGCAACCATGGGCATGAATGGATATACAATAACCACATGTTCTAAACACCCTTACTGAAGTATCTCAAAGTATGCATGGATCTCTCTGTAGCATCAAGGTTACATGGCATGAAAATAACAGCAGAACAGGGACTAAAATCAGCAACATCACGATGCCTAATTTGCATGCTTGTGCTAGTCACCACATTGATCACAAAAATACATGGTAAGCACCACTATAAATACGACATGGCATAGATCAAAACACATGTAGACATCAACCTCATAGGATGCACACATCAATAATGGCAAAAATGAAAAAAGAGCTCGTTCTGATAACAGACAGTAGAAAACATCATGAAGCACTCTTACAATGATGATTCGGGCATCTAGATGAGCTCAAATGAATATTATGCAATGGAATGAAATGATGTACTCGTTGAGAAGAATAATTTGACATATTACACGTGCAAAATGGAGCTATAGATGCAGAGTTACGGCATGACGAACATGGCATGAAAATTACTGAAATCCGGGGACTTAGACGAAATATCACCTCCGGGAAAAGTCAACCCGGGATGGAGGGATCCGGGACGGCACGGTACAGGATGGGGATGAGGGTGTTTGGTTGCGGGGATGGGTGGATCTCATCTACCCTCACAAATCTGGCCGGAGAAGAACTTTGGCGAGCTGCGGGGCGACTCCGGCGAACTCCGGGCGGCGCGGATCCGGAGGCCGGCGACACGGGCTATGCGGAGCCGGTGAGGAGGAGGCCGGCCACGGTAGAGGAGGTCAGCACGAGGCAGGGCGAAGGCAGAGAGGCGCCGGGAGGCAGCGCTCCGACGAGGGCGCGGCTCTGGCGCGACTCCGGCGGAGGTCGGCTCCGGCACGAAGAGGAGGCGGGGCGAGCGGGATGCGGAGGCCCAAGGCGACGGCGACGGGCGTGGAGGCGTCGGGCGGCGGACAACGAGATCAGCGCCGGCGGGCAA
>NC_057804.1:339119367-339126527 GCF_018294505.1 Triticum aestivum
GAGGGCGCGGGAGGCCAGGTGGCGCGGCGCGATTGGTCGGGGCGGCGGCTAGACATGTCCGGGCGGCGGGCGGACATGTCCGGCGCACGAGGAGGGAGAGGGCTAGGGTTTCGGGCGATTTGATCTGCGAATTTGGATGGGGAGGACGTTTTTATAGGTAGAGGGAGCTAGGAGAGTCCAAATGAGAAGAGGTTTTCGGCCACGCGATCGTGATCGAACGACCGAGAACATGGAAGGGAGTTAGATGGGTTTTGGGCCACTTTGGAAGGGGTGTTGGGCTGCAAGGAGAGAGAGGTTTTTGCAGTTACCCGGTTAACCGTTGGAGTACCAAACGACCTCTAAATGGCACGAAACTCGACAGGCGGTCTACGGGTGCTATACCAAGGCCACTTGGCAAGGCTCGGTCCATTCCGAGAAAGTTTAATACCCGCTCACAACGAGAGACGAAAGGGGAATGCTGGAGGGCATAGGAGCGCCGGATTGCAAAACGGACAACGGGGAAAATGCTCGGATGCATGAGACGAACACGTATGCAAAATGAAATGCACATGATGACATGGCAAAATGCAACACACAAGCAAATGACATGGCAACGACGGCGAATAACTGGCAGACAACTGGTGCATCGAATCCGGGGCGTTACAACACTCCTCCACTAACAAGAGATCTCGTCCCGAGATCTTAGGACCGAGACGGAAGAGAAAAAGGGATGATGTGAAACACGAACTCAAGATAATTATCAAAGAATCGAGAGCACTCGAGAAGAAGAGAGGAACGATGAGAATGACGAGAATCAAATGCTCTTGGAATCAGATAGACTATGAAAGCACTCGTTCTAATCGGAGTGGTTAGAATGAGAAAAGAAACGAATAAGACTGAAAGGATTTAGGCAGCACTCCGGTTGAAAATGGAAAGGATAGAACAAGAACTAGAGAGGATGGAACGATACTTGATGAAGACATGACACAAAACCTCCGGAAAGAATTGAAAGAGTTGAATGAAAAGAACTTAGAAGGAAAGGTTGAACGGATTTGAATATCTGAGAAGAACGAAGAAATGCAAATCTCCACTTCAGAAGAAAATGAAAAATTATTTGCGCTTCGAGACGCGAGAAGAAAAGATACTTGAACTCCTCCAACAAGAATCTTGATGAACTCTTGAAGAATGAATTAAATCATGAAGAACCACCATGAAGAACTCCGGTAACAAAAAGATTATGAGATATAATGAAGAATGAGAGAATAAGATTAGAGCTTGCGGTGACTTAGGTGGAGGTTCCGACAAAATAACCGAGGAAATTTGAACTCCGGAGAAGAAAAGATGAAAACACTTGGAACTAGAATTTATTCATCAAGAACAAACTCTGAAGGAAGGGATTACTCACTTGGGTGAAATAAGAATAAGATTTATTGTATACTTATCCTTCATCAAATTAAATTGATGACCAGCAATGGATTTGGCATACTACTTATTCTTCTTGAAAAGGATTGAGAAGGGATAGCACAAAACTTGAGAAAGTCTTCATGAACCACCGGTAGGATTGGAAAAAGGAATGGACTGATACGATAACAAAGGAAAAAGAATCTGAATGAACCACCGTCAGAATTTGGAAATGACTGATGAGAGAGACTTAATCACCAGGAAGAATTAGAATAACCAATGAGCAAGAGGGAATTTAGATGAAAAAGAACAAAGAGAGCAATAGCTGATTAAAGAACACTTGAATGAAGCACCGGGAAGAATTAGAGAACAATAGCTGGAATGATGGCCTCCGGTGAAAAGAAATGGAAAAACAACTCCTGACATACTCCGGATAGGTAAGAAAGAATATCTGACAAACTGAAATAATTCGAGAGGATAGCACGAAGCTAGAACCACGAATCTTCGAGAGAACGGACAAGACTTAGAGGAAAGACTCTTCTTCGATCTTTGAAGCTGAGAAAGACGACGAGAAACACCACCAAAATTTCTGAGCTACTCCGGTAGAATGAAAAAGGAGGAAGGGTTGAACCAAAAGATGAAAAGAATTTGAAAGTGAACTTGGAGATGGCATCTGACTGATGGAATCCATTCTTACGTCACACTTGAAAAGAATTGAAAATAACTCCGAGGAATAGAAGAGTCAGGTAAGACCCTGGAAAAAGACCTGTGGGTTAGGGCCCACTAAAAGAAAACACCGTTGAAAAAGGATGATGAACAGGTAGATGAACAATTGAAATATTTCAATGAGGTGACAACCTCGAATTAATTGGAACACAGACGAATCTTCTGAGATGTCTTCCGAACTCCGGAATGATAAACTGGCGAGAGGCGAACGAGCAAGGAGAACACTTGAGCCGAGGGAAAGAATGTGATCACCCGAAAAACTTGAATTGAAACCATCGAAAAAGAAAAGAGATGAAGAATGACGAACGAGACGACAATCCACCGGTTGAAATAATTGAGGGAAGACTAAAGACGCTCCACACGAATGAAATAGATGGTCGAGAGAGAGACAAACTCCGGGAAGAAAAGGGTGGGAGGGCGGGAAAACAAAGACAACTTGGGAGGGGGAACCGACGAATATCTTGAAGAGAAAACACCAGTTGAAAGAAAGCAAAGGCTTCACACGAGTAGGATGGATACTCGATTACGGACTCCGGTTTCGAGAAGAAGAACAGGGAGGGCGGGTGGGAAAGAAAACAACTGAGGATTGAACTCAAAGATGAAGAGGCTCGAGTCAGCTTGACCAGAAATGCACCGGATGAAAAGAGAAGAGAACCAACGATTGGAAAACCAACTGCGCGATCCTAAAGAAAATTTTGAAGGGGAAGAGAAGTAATTCAAAACACCTACGTCAAGATTCCTTACCAGAGCGACGAAGGGGCTGAGGAGTAAAAAGAATTCCTACTCTCCGATATAACTAGACTCAGAAAACAGTTTTCTTCTAGACTCAACAACGGCC
Source organism: Triticum aestivum (assembly GCF_018294505.1). NCBI lineage: Eukaryota > Viridiplantae > Streptophyta > Magnoliopsida > Poales > Poaceae > Triticum > Triticum aestivum. The sequence goes on from NC_057804.1 coordinate 339,122,312, forward strand.
AAACTATCGATCAATCAAGGGGGCTCCTAGGGTCGGTCAAGGCTCTGATACCAACTTGTCACGCCCAATATGTGACCCTATCCAAAAGGAACTCGAAGGTCCCACCAAGGATAGACCCGCATATTGAAACACTTTTGCAAGGTCGATATCATTACATCAACATTACATAATAGATGGGGATACATACATAAGGCATACAATGCCACACGGATACAACATCACAATACAAAAGAGCATCATCCGACTACGAATGAAACACAAATAGAAACTCAAACGACATCCACCCTGCTAGCCCAGGCTGCCGACCTGGAACCTATCCCTGATCAAAGAAGCAGAAGAAGAACTCAACGCAAGCAAGCATCACTCTCTCGTCATGATCATCGCATAACCTGTACCTGCAACTGTTGTTGTAGTAATCTGTGAGCCACGAGGACTCAGCAATCCCATTACCATGGGTATCAAGACTAGCAAAGCTTAAAGGGAAAGGAAGGGGTAAAGTGGTGAGGCTGCAGCAGCGACTAAGCATATATGGTGGCTAACATACGCAAATAAGAGCGAGAAGAGAGGAAGCAGAACGGTCGTCAACTAGTAATGATCAAGAAGTGATCCTGAACTCTTACTTACGTCAAACATAACCCAGAAACTGTGTTCACTTCCCAGACTCCGCCGAAAAGAGACCATCACGGCTACACACGCGGCTGATGCATTTTAATTCGGATCTGGTGTCAAGTTATCTACAACTGGACATTAACAAATTCCCATCTGCCTATAACCGCAGGCACGACTTTCGAAAGATTATACCCTGCAGGGGTGTCCCAACTTAGCCCATGACAAGCTCTCGCGATGAACGAAGGAATAGACCTTCTCCCAGGAAGACCCGATCAGACTTGGAATCCCGGTTTACAAGACATTTCGACAATGGTAAAACAAGACCAGCAAGACCGCCCGATGCGCCAACAATCCCGATAGGAGCTGCACATATCTCGTTCTCAGGGCAACACCGGATGAGACAGGCTACGAGTAAAACCAGACCTCGAGTTGCCCCGAGGGGGGCCCACAGGCGGCTCGGTTCGGACCAACACTTAGACAAGCACTGGCCCGGGGTGGCTAAAATAAAGATGACCCTCGGGTTGGCCGACCCAAGGGAAAGGATAGGTGGTGGTGAGGCAAATGGTAAAACCAAGGTTGGGCCTTGCTGCAGGAGTTTTATTCAAAGCGAACTATCGAGGGGGTCCCATAAATCACCCGACCGCGTAAGGAACGTAAAATCCGGGAACATAACACCGGTATGACGGAAACTAGGGCGGCAAGAGTGGAACAAAACACTAGGCAAAAGGCCGAGTCTTCCACCCTTTACAAAGTATATAGATGAATTAATAATATAAGAGATATTGTGATATCCCAACCAAAAATCCTGTCCACCATGGAGCAATCTTCAACTTCACCTGCATCTAGCAATGCTATAAGAGGGGCTGAGCAAAGCGGTAACATAGCCAAACAACAGTTTGCGTAGGAAAGGTGTCAAAGGTTAGAGGTTCATGGCAATTTGGGATGGCTTGATAAACAGGTAATAGGTAGCGTAGCAAAGCGATAGAACGAAGCAACTAGCATAGCAATGATAGTAGTGTGATCCAGGGTAGCGGTCATCTTGCCTGAAATCCCGCAAGGAAGAAGAACGAGTCCATGAAGAAGACGAACGGATGAAGCCGAACCAAGCGTAGACGAACGAATCCTCACGATCGCAACGAAACAGGAACTAACAAGAAGAAGCACACAACATGGTAAACACACCACACATGAACATGACATGATGCACAACCAAGCATGATGCAAGACAAGACTACATGAAGCTACTCATGGCAAGAGATGATGCAAACAAGAGCAACACATCAAGGCATGTTTAAATGAGGCCGGGAACAACACATAGCAATTCCGGTAAGTCCTCATATGCAAATTTAGAAATCGGTCCAGATCTGAATAAACCTTATGTTCAAGTTGTTAAACAGCAAGTTAAGATGCACCAAGATGATCTACACGAGATTCTAGTCAAGTTACATATAAAGTTCATTTAGTTCAGAGCTACGGCCTAGAAGATATGAGCAAAACAAGTTAAACATGGCATTGATGCAAAATGCATACAAACATCAAGCAAACACCTCAAAATATGGATTCAACATGATAATATGAAACTACAAGCAAAATCAAGCAAGTTTCATATATAGCACACTCAAAACGGAGCAACGGTTCAACACATGCACACTATACAAGTTTAAAGGACAAGCTGTCCAAAACAACAACTAGGCATATTGCAAGCATCAAAACAACATGCTACAGCACCCCAACAAGAAAACAAAAGGCATGGGCATGTACAGGTAAAGCATTACAAAACATGAACACTGAGCTATCTCCAGAAATCACTAGAACATGCTCAAACACACATGGTAAGATTGCAAGTTATAACAATTTCAGACTTTGCAGAAAATAACATCACGATGCAATGTTTAGAGCTATCAAACAACATGTTACAGGAACTTATCATGCCAAACAAAGGCATGGAATGAATCTACTAATTGCATAGATCAAGAGACCCTTACTTACCATAAGCCAAAAAGGATCAAAAAATATGATGGCACCCACGTAAACATAGCAAGTTATTAACCAGATTCAAACATGGCAGGAACAGAATTATGAAGGCATGTAGATGAGCTTGTACCACTCACCACAGAGAAATACATGGCATGGCAAGGCAACCAACAGTAAGAAGTCATATTTGTGAAGCTAAGCATGGCAAGAGCAAGGTCATAGGGTGCATGGAACACTAGCAAAACACATGGGAACAAGTGAACTTAATGTTAACAGGCTGATAACAACATTATGAAGCAACTTTGGAGCAAGATATGAACAAGATACAGCAAGCTATAATTGCAACCAGGGGTATGGATGGATAGAGGATGACATGTAGATGAAAACATGTTTATAGAACATCTCCAGATTATGCATAGAATGATTAGTAGAAGCATCTTTATATAGCATCACGAAATAACAGATTCAGCCTAGCAAAACAACAACATCATGAACCCTACTTAACAAGCTCGATACACTCACCACAAGTCATTGCATGACAAGATAAGCATAGGATCATGAAGAAGACATGTTTGTGAAACAAACCAAGTCAAGAACAAGTCCATAGCATGTAAGGATCAACTATGGCAAGCTTGGCCAAATTGAATAACAAGTAAACAATCTGCCAGGAAACAGTTTGAAGCAAAAGTAGAGCACGAAAATGACATGCTAGACTACTCCATAATTGCAACCAAGGGCATCAATGGATATACAATAACCACATGTTCTAAACACCCTTACTGAAGTATCTCAAAGTATGCATGGATCTCTCTGTAGTATCAAGTTTACATGGCATCAAAATAACAGCAGAACAAGGACTAAAATCAGCAACATCACGATGCCTAGTTTGCATGCTTGTGCTAGTCACCACATTGATCACAAAAATACATGGTAAGCACCACTGTAAAGAAGACATGGCATAGATCAAAACACATGTAGACATCAACCTCATAGGACGCACACATCAATCATGGCAAAAATGACAAAAGAGCTCGTTTTGATAACAGACAGTAGAAAACATCATGAAGCACTATTACAACGATGATTCGGGCATCTAGATGAGCTCAAATGAATACGATGCAATGGAATGAAATGATGTACTCGTTCATACGAACAATTTGACATATTACACGCGCAAAACGGAGCTACAGATGCAGAGTTACGGCATGACGAATATGGCATGAAAATTACTGAAATCCGTGGACTTGGACGAAATATCACCTCCGGGAAAAGTCAACCCGGGACGGAGGGATCCGGGACGGCACAGTACAGGACGGGGACGAGGGCGTTTGGTTGCGGGGATGGGTGGATCTCATCCACCCTCACAGATCTGGCCGGAGAAAAACTCCGGCGAGCTGCGGGGCGACTCCAGCGAACTCCGGGTGGCGCGGATCCGGAGGCCGGCGACACGGGCTACGCGGAGCCGGCGAGGAGGAGGCCGGCCGCGGCAGAGGAGGTCGGCGCGAGGCCGGGCGAAGGCAGAGAGGCGCCGGGAGGCAGCGCTCCGGCGAGGGCGCGGCTCCGGCGCGACTCCAGCGGATGTCGGCTCCGGCGCGAAGAGGAGGCGGGGCGAGCGGGATGCGGAGGCCCGAGG
>NC_057804.1:339126970-339155370 GCF_018294505.1 Triticum aestivum
GCGCGGGAGGCCAGGTGGCGCGGCGCGATTGGTCGGGGCGGCGGCTGGACATGTCCGGGCGGCGGGCGGACATGTCCGGCGCGAGGAGGGAGAGGGCTAGTGTTTCGGGTGATTTGATCCGCGAATTTGGATGGGGAGGACGTTTTTATAGGTAGAGGGAGCTAGGAGAGTCCAAATGAGGAGCGGTTTTCGGCCACGCGATCGTGATCGAACGACCGAGAGCATGGAGGGGAGTTAGATTGGTTTTGGGCCACTTTGGAAGGGGTGTTGGGCTGCAAGGAGAGAGAGGCTTTTGCGGTTACCCGGTTAACCGTTGGAGTACCAAACGACCTCCAAATGGCACGAAACTTGACAGGCGGTCTACCGGTGCTATACCAAGGCCACTTGGCAAGGCTCGGTCCATTCCGAGAAAGTTTGATACCCGCTCACAACGAGAGAAGAAAGGGGAACGTCGGAGGGCATAGGAGCGCCGGATTGCAAAATGGACAACGGGGAAAATGCTCGGATGCATGAGACGAACACGTATGCAAAATGAAATGCACATGATGACATGGAAAAATGCAACACGCAAGCAAATGACGTGGCAACGATGGCGAATAACTGGCAGACAACTGGCGCATCGAATCCGGAGCGTTACACCCTGGGAGGCCTGTCCAGTACCTAAGGATGGGTTCTCATGAGGCGGAGGACGACCGCACGTATCAAGCTAAGCCTTCCTACCTTGACCCACTCAAATTACAAATACTACAACACAACATCAAGGACAACAACCATAACATAAAAAGGCGTAACAGCAGCAGTTCATTACACACCATCGCAGGGTACATTGTTATTTTTTTGATTTGCAAGAGAAAAGAAAAGCTAAACAAAGAGGGCCCGAAATGGTGCGGGCTTGGCACCGGCGCCGCATCCTCAAGCAGCGCCTCAAGGTAGCCCGACACTCCACCAGTTCTCCCATAGGAGATCTGGGGCCACCGGCCTTGAGTCCAAGTTCGCTGGCCCCCAGCTTCAGACTGGGCTCCTCTCCGGCTTCACTAGAGCGCTGCGACGGGATGAGCCACCAACGTCCTTGATGCGAGCATGACGACGCGGATGCCGGTCATAGCCACCGCTACTCGAGCTCTCACCTAAGGAGGAGCTGCTGCCAGGAGAGGATGAGCGTGCGTCGCCAAGGACAAGTTCTCCGTCGCCACCATCGTCTTCGCTGCTGTCCTCCGGGCAGCACCCCACGCGGCGGTCGTCCCCCCTCAATACCCTCACGTAGAGGGTCGCCAGGCCGTCGTACTTGAAGTGGAGGGTGCACCTTCTGCCCAGGCCACTTGCGTGGGCGAAAGTCTGCCAGCCACGGGTCAGCACCACGCTGCCAGAAGCGGAAACCTCGGTGCTAACCCATGAGGCTCTGCTGCAGCCAGAGGCCAACAAGCCTGCAGCCAGAGGCCAACAATCCCCGAAGAAGGATGCTTGCCAGAGAAGAAGCGGGGGAGCCGGAGCGAGGTGCTGGCCGGGCTCTCCGACCACACCACAAACTCGGGAAGCACCTCCAGCAAAGAAAAGCACGGCTAAGGCAGGCACATGATCACAATGCACCTCCCTTCGTCATGGGGGCTGCTCCGAGGCCAGTAGCCCCCGCCGCGGGAAGAGGTGCCATCACGGGTGCCTGGCGCAACTCTGCCTTTGGGGGGTGCACGCCCGTGCCCCCTGGATGCTGCCGGAGGGACCGCAGGGGGCTTGCAGGGACGGCCACAACCCCTCTTGGGAGGAGGGGAGGCTGGCCCCTCCTTGGGGGCCTTCCCTTTATCGGCCGCTGAGAACCTCTTCGGCAATGCCATGGGAGCAAGACGGAGAGGAAAGAAGCAAGCAGGAGCAAGATGAAGGGAAGATGGACAGGGGGCCCTGCCCCTCCCTCACATTTATAGTCAAGGGAAGCCAACCGCCGGCCTCCACGAACTCGCACCATTATGACCCCCTGCATGCAGCATCGAGTAGTCAAGTCAAGAAGTTGCCGAGGCATCACGAGGGAGCGGAGTCGCCCACGTCCAATCAATCGCCACGCGTCATCAAGGCCGCAGGCAGTTAGGGCCCGCGACGCTCCGCACTTGCCCCTTGGCTTTGCCTGGAAGCCATGTCCGAGCGCGCCTTGGGCCCGTGGGCTACTGTTGGCGTCCTGGACATGGGGGTATCTAGTCGTGCCTGCCTGCGGCCCACCACGTGGCTCCATCGACGGCCTGGTACGGCCCAGCTTCGACGCCAACACAGCAAGATCCTCGCAAGGGGCCAAGCATCGCAAGGCGGACAATGCCAAGACCCCTGAAGGATCTGGCCTCCTCAGGAGGGCTCCTGAGGGGTGGAGAGATCTATGCAGCTACCTCATGAGGCTATGCTGACGTGAGCCATGAAGACCAAGGCCTGGCGGGCGCCAGGTGGGTGCAGAGCGTAGGTTTCCTCTTCGGTGCAAGGGTGGCAAGCCACATGTGTGGAGTCCTGAGGAATCAGCCAAAGGCTTCCCTTCTGGTGCAAAAAAACTAGGACCACCAGGACGGCAGGATGGAGGTCATCACCGAGCCCATCGCGGCGTCACGAGCAGAGGCCTTTCGCAGGTGAAGAATACTTTTGTTAGGATAGACTGTAATACTTGTCCCCTTTCAAATCCCGCCGTTGTGGAGTCCCTTCCCGCTCATATTTGGGAAGAGGACCAAGGCGACTATATATAGGACTTAGCCACCACAACTGTAGGGGGACCGAAACCAGAGCAAGTAGGGCACCACACCAAATCAAGAACACCTCACCTCCTGAGGCTTGTTCATCCTTGTAACTAGTTCATCCATAGCCCCTCGAGGAAATCCACCATACCACACTGGAGTAGGGTATTACACCACAACGGTGGCTTGAACCAGTATAAATCTCTATGTCTTTGTATCTCTGTGAGCTCTTCGCGCTAGGCTACGGAGGATCGCGAGTAGGCAGGTTGGGCAGGTTGAGATCTCTGCACGCACCCCAGTATTCCAACCTCTCACGGGTTGCCGGACCCCGAAATCCGAAAAACAACGTCCGCCTAAAGATTCCCAAGGTGTCTGATGAGGCCATCATATCTGCGTTCACCGATGGCGTCCGCGATGTCAAGATGAAGGAGGAGCTCGCCATCCAGGAGGACCTTTGCGCTGCTCTGGACATGTTCAACATGGCGAACAAGCGTGCGAGGGCGGAGGGGGGATGCCTCTCCCTCCTCGAGCTCCCTGATGCCAATCCAGAAGACAAGAAGACCAAGGCCAAGGACACGAAGCACAAGGGGCCAGTCGTGCTTGCGGGAGAGCTAGAGACCAATCGCGGGTGCGACCACCCCGAGTCATCCAAGGGCAAGCGGCCGATCTGCGCCTTCCACAACATCTACAGCCACAAAACCAGTGACTACCAGGAGCTCAGGGCTCTCCGTGACAGGCGCCTCGGTCGACGCCCCGAGTGCAATGATCGGGGCTACGGTCACAGAGGTGGCCGAGGTGGAGGATGCTGGGATGGACACGACCGTCATCAGGAGTGGCACGACCAGCCTCGTGAGGAACGCTAGCAGGACCAGCCTCGCGAGGGCAACTGGACGGAGCAGCCTCATGAGGACCACCATCAGGGCAATGCGGCTCTGCCTCCTCTTCCTCCACCGCCAAGAAGGAACGAAGATCACCATCAGGACGAGGGGGCTGGGGGCTTCCAGGAGCCGCGGGCCATCACCTGCATCTTGGGTGGCTCACAAGCCCCAGCTTCCCACCGTGTCTTCAAGCAGTTTGCGCGCGAGGTCAATGTACTACTCCCCAAGCTTGAGGCAACTCGCCCTCTCAAGTGGTCCAAGTGCGCCATCACCTTCGACTCCATAGACCGGCTCAAGTGCGCGGCCACCGCTGGCACGCTCCCCCGTTATCAGCAACATAATCATCACCAAGACCCTCATCGATGGTGGAGCAGGGCTCAATGTTCTCTCATTCGACAGACTACTGCCAGCTGCACCCGCCAAGCCATTCTCCGGAGTGACTGACAGATCAACACACCCGATCGGGAAGGTTCGCCTCCCAGTCACCTTCGGCAAGTGCAACAACTACCACACCGAGCTCTTCGACTTCGACGTCGCCGACATTTGTCTTCCCTACAACGCCATCCTAGGGTACCCAGCACTGGCCAAGTTCATGGTGGCCACGCACCACGGCTACAACATCCTCAGGATGCCAGGAAGCGACAGCATCATCACAGTCGCCTGTCAGGAGAAGGATGCGGTGTGCTCCCTCGAGCGCACTTTCCAGGATGCAGTAGTTGAAAACCCGAAATACAAAGACGGCGCCCTCCCTCCTGAGGTTGCCCCCAAGACGAAGAAGTTGTAGCTGAGACAGGGGTCTCATGAGGAAGCATCACCCGAGGATGCAGCACTGAGCCTCACATGTCTGGACGTGGCACCTTCTCCCATTGAATAGGGAGACGCGCCCAGCGCCCCTCTCAGGCTGGGCTTGGGGCTCTCCTTTGGAGGGCCTCAGATCTAGCCAATGTCGCGAGAGTGGCGCTCGGGCACCATGTGGAGGTGCTCTTTGGAGCATGCTTCCCAGGAGAAGGCAGCAGGCGTGAGGCACCAGGCGTTTAGGATTTCATCAGCGAGGTGATCGAGGAGATTCAGGAAGGAAGGGTTCTGCAAGGCGATCGTCGGCTGCCGTGAGGCGGAGCTCACTGCCCTTGCGAGGGTAAGGAGTTCCGCGTCTGCAGGGCCGCGTCTCGGCAACTCATGTGGCTGTCTCGTGTCGGACGATGCGAGGGACCGCCTCACAGCTACGTCCGCTTGCCTTTCGGCTTGGCGGGCGCAGCTGAGGCGTTCCAGTGCTGCATGAGGGACACTCAGGTGGCCTGCAAAGCCAGGTACCAGGCGACCTTAGCGGAGATGGAGGAGCACACTCAGGAGCCTTCCGGTCCCTCCGAGCCTCCCGAGGCTCGGCACCGGAGCGGCTCATGAGGAACGCCTTCAGCAGCGTGCATTTTTTGGCTACTTCAACAAATCTTCAGCAACGATACCAGGTGACATCTCTCTAGTTCGTTCAGTTTGGGGATGCCCCTCGGGCTGCACTATCCTCGGGCCGTGTGGGTCCATCCCTATAACATGTATCCCCTTTTTGTGTTTTATCAGAGCAAGTTACAATCCTTCGCAAACTACTTCTGAATTATAGATTGCCTGACCGGCGCTTTGTTGCTAAGAACGTCTCGCGCCCTTGCAAGCCCTCACACGACCGCCTCATGATTAAGGACTAGCACGGCGTGTGTGCTCGGGTCCGTCCCTACAACGTCGCTAAACCCAAGTAGCTGAGCTCTGGCTCATGGGCTAGCCCCGTGTACGTCACCTCTCGTGGCTCTTGGTGCCTTGTTGTCACATGAGCTAATCATGAGTGGATGAGTGAGGGTGCACGACATGGTGCCCCCGTGGCCACGGGAAACATGCGCCGGCTGTTTTTCTTCAGGATCTTTGCATGAGAAGACTGGGCACGATGTTTGTGCTCAGGCCCGTCCCTGCAGCGTTGATAAGTCCAGTGGCTGAGCTCTCTCTGGTGGGTCGGCCCCATTCATGTCACCTCCTAGGGTCGTTGGTGTCTGGCCTTCTCAAGCAGTAGCCTTAGGAAATTCACTCGGTGCAGGCTGCCTAACCATCTCGCAGGACCAATCCAAGCATCCCTAATCAAGACCAACACAACCCGCCTTGAGGTAGGGCCTCGTGAGTCCCGCGCTGGCTCACGGGTTCCCATATACACCTCCTCCAGCCCTGCCGTGCAAGCCACGTGTTAGGGCGGGACTGTACACACCCCGGGGGCTCTCCTCAGAGGGAGCCCCCTCCCACGCACCAGTGGAAGCACCATGCTTCGTGCTGGCCGTCGACACTGCCGAGGAGCGGCTATGCCCATGCAAGAGCGGAAGCGCTATGCTCCATGCTGGTGATAAACAACTGGAGGTGGCCTCACGGCTGCATTAAGCTCAGGGAGCCTCCGGGCTCAGTGACTAGCCTCACCGCGCTGCTCTCCCTCGGGAAGGTAGCGCGAGGGGGCTGGGCACAGGGGCTACGCTCAGGTCACGCCTGGCATACCCCACCTCTCCAGGCCTCACGGGCCTGGTCTTCGTGCACCCCACCAAAGCGAGAGCTCAGCGAGCGAAAGGTAGGATGGTCTGTTTGTACGTCAAGGGGGGATCCTGAGCATCGCGTGTCAGGAGCCTAACTTGTCACGTAGCCCCTCACCTCTTGGGCTCGTCCTGCTGATCCAGACGACCCAACGACGGCTGAGGTATACACAGGGCCGGGCCCTACCGATAGAGAACGCCAAGACCTGATTGTCATCCTTCTCCTTCAAGCCGTTTGTACGTCAAGGGGGACTCCTGAGCATCGCGTCGCAGGAGCCTAACTGGTCCCGTAGCCCCTCACCTCTTGGGCTCGTCCTGGTGATCCGGACGACTCAACGACTGCTAAGGCACGCGTGGGGCTGGGCCATGCCGACGCAGAACACCAAGGCTTGCCCCTGCATCTTTTCCTAAGTTGTTCGCACATCAAGGAGGACTCCTGAGCATCACGACTCAGGAGCCTAACTGGTCCCATAGCCCCTCACCTCTTGGGCTCGTCCTGGTGATCCGGACGACCCAACGATGGTTGAGGTACACACGGGGCCGAGCTCTGCGGACGCAGAACAACAAAGCAAACGGAAAAGTTGAAGCAGCATAATCTAGTTATTACAAGACATATTGTTCCAAGCAAATAGTTTTAAACGCCTCCCGAAGGCATGTCGCATGGTGCAGGATAAACAAGCAAAAGCAGAATCTCCATGCCACCTCCTCAGACTTGGGCGTCACCGATGCCCGCCAGCAGAGCCGCCTCATCACTGGGCATGTCGCCCGTCCCATCGGCTTTAGTTGGAGGACCAACGACCAGGTACTTGCTCAGCATGGCATCCACGGAGCTCTTCACAGTGGCAGCAGCAGCATCCCGAGAGTCGGCGTCCATCGGAGTGAGGAAGGAGGAGAGGTTGAAGCTGGCATCCTGGAGATAAAGATGGTTGAAGATGCACGTGAGCGCTGAGGAGGAAAGCGAGCGTGCCTCGCCTTCCACCAAGGACGTAAACCCGTCGACAGCATCTTCAAGCACCGCCACAACTTCAGGAAGCAAAGCAGCATGACTCTCCCTTGGGGTCGTCACCACTGCCTTTCCTGAGGGACCGTCTCCAAAGAGCGCCTTCTGGGCCTTGTGGAAGCGTGCCTTGAGAGAGGAGAGGGTGTCAAGCTCTATGGTGGCCGCCTTCTTGGCCTCGATCAGGGCCACTTGGGCTGCCCCCGCTTCCTCCTTCAGCTTCGTCAGGCGGTCACGCTCTCCAGCCTATTCTAAGGTCGTCTTCTTCACCTCGCTGTCCCGACTGGCGACGGTAGCTTTCCTGGGCCCTCAGCTTTTCCTCACACTCCTGGAGCTGGCTGGCCTGTGTGACCTGCTGGTCCTAGAAAGTCTTCAGATCAGCCTCCGCCACACGACACCGGTTCTCATCTTCTATGGCCTCCTTCTGCGCCAGGTCACGCACCGTGGCGGCCACCCCAAGTGCCTTATGGGCCTCCTCCATAGAGTCCCAGGCCGCGCGAACAGATGCGTTGGCCTTGAGCCAACCAGAGATCAACCCCAGGCGTCCTCGTGCCGAACGACAATCTGGGTCTTGAAGCTCACCCTTGAGGAGGTCTAGCACCGCCCTTGCCTCTTCCAGGGTCTCGGAGGGAGCAGGAACACCGTGACTCGCCCACGCACCGGGCCAGGGAGGAGACGCTCTCGGTGCCAAGGCAGAAGAAACCTCAGCCTCATGAAGGACCGGGGGCTTCGGAGGCTGGTTATCCTTGGCAGCCGCGACAACACTGGGCGCCGAAGGAGTCAAGCCTGCTGAGGGCACCTGCACCCCCTAAGGACGGGCATCCACGCCCTCTGGAGTTGGCGTTGCCTCTAGGGCTGCGGGGGCTGCGGCATTCTTCTTCACCAGGGCTGCGGGGGCCGCTCCATCGCTTGCAGCCACGGCAACCTCTGTGCCCTCCTTCTGCTTCTTCGGCGGCTGCTGCCTAATGATAGGAGAATATGCTCAACACCACTTCAAGACCAACAAGCAAGGATAAGTGACAAACTTACTGGTCGACAAAGGCGTAGCGCCTTTTCATGCTCAGCAGTGGGCGCTGGGGCAGAGCAGCAGGCGCTGAGCTCTTGGGAGAAGCAGAGCTTGTGGTTGGCACCGCCTGAGGCGGCGTTGGCGTAGGTGGGCTGCTGCCCAGAGAAATCACCACGGTCCTACTTTTCTTCGCAATCGCTCGCTTGTGTTGCTTCAAGGAGGCCACCCCAGGCCTAGTGGTCAACCCTGGAGGGCGCGACACCTCCACCACGGGGGGCTCGTCATCATCATCATCGTCCGAAAGGTCACGCAGGAGCTCCTTTGCTCCGGGGTAGAGGATTCATCCACAACCTCGTCCTCGGTGGCCTCGGAGGATTGACCGTCGGAGGAGAGGAGCACCAAGGTAGTAGGAGGCAAGGAACACCCCAGCCGCACAAACCCAGGCTCGTCGAAGACAGGCATGGCCGCGATGACCTCCTTGGCGTCATCATGGTAATACAGCGGAAGCCAGCCTCCGGAGGGTTGCTCGGGTCCTTTCCCGTCAGGTAGAGCAACACCTTGTTTAGGTCCTCCTCGGGAAGGGGATCTTCGTGCAGGCGGATCTTGTCGTCGTCACCACCAAGCTTCCACAAGGGACAGGGGTGGTCTTGAAGCGGCGCGACGTGTTACTTCAGGAACTCCCTGATGAGCATGGCCCCCGTCAGGTTCGCGTCCTTCAGCTCCTTGTCCATCGTCCTCACGAACGGCGTCAGGGAAGGGTCGGTAACCTTCTCAAATTTCCACCACTTATCGGAGATAGGGAATGCAGTCGGCAGCTTCAGCGAGCTCTGGGAGCTCTTGGAATCCATCAACACCCACCTCTTCGCAGCATCCTCCACCTTCTTCCCGGCGAGAGAGATTGCGTTACCGCCCCGCCCTGTGACAAAACCGATGCACCCGACCGGATTGTCGCCGGTCTTGCGAAGATAGAAGAAATGGCAAAACAGGGCAACGGAGGGCAGCACCCCCTTGAACGCCTCACAATAGAAGACAGAGAGGGACAGAAGGAGGATGGAGTTGGCATGGATATGGAGTGCTTGGAGACCATAGTGGTGGAGGATGGCGAAGAAGAAGCGGGAGAACAGAGGTACTAGCCCGGAGAAGACGTTGGGCATGAAGAAGTAGAAGAAGTTGCTACCTGCGGGCTCCGGGGCAGCGGTGGCGACCCGGAGCGCGGTCTCCCCCAACTCATTGTCGTCGCTCGCCATCAGGAGGAGCGTTGTCTAGAACTTCTCCCCGCTCAGGCAGGGCGCCATCAACCCTGGCTCGTACCAAGCGGCGCCGACAGCTGAGGAGGAAGTTGTGGCTTTTTCGGCGGCCATCAGGCAGAAGGTTTTGTGGGGAGTCAGCAAATCTGGTGAGCTCTTCCGCTGTGGGGAGAAGGGGATCTAGAGAAAGACGAAGAAGGAGCAATGAGAGCCTGGCGGCAGGCGGCACCCCTTTTGTCAGACTGGAGCAGTTGTCGATGCAGCATGGGGAAACGGAGTCGCCCACGTCTAATCAATCGCCACGCGTCATCAAGGCCGCAAACGGTTAGGGCCCGCGACGCTCCGTCCTCGCCCTTTGGCTTCGCCTGAAAGCCAAGCCCGAGCGCGTCTTGGGTCCAGGGGCTATTGTCGGCGTCCTAGACTTGGGGGTATCCAGTCCTGCCTGCCTGCGGCCCACCACGTGGCTCCATCGATGGCCTGGTACGGCCCGGTTTTGACATCAACACAACAAGACCCTCGCGAGGGGCCAAGCCTCGCAAGGCGGACGACGCCAAGACCCCTGAAGGAGTTGGCCTCCTCAGGAGGGCTCCTGAGGGGGTGGAGAGTTCTATGCAATCACCTCATGAGGCTCAGCTGACGTGAGCCATGACGACCAAGGCCAGGCGGGCGCCATGCGGGTGCAGAGTGCATGTTTCATCTTCTATTCAAGGGAGGCAAATCACAGGTGCGGAGTCCCGAGGAATCGGCTAAAGGTTTCCATTCTTGTGCAATAAGACCAAGACCGCCAGGACGGCAGGATGGAGGTCATCACCGAGCCCACCACAGCGTCATGACGAGAGGCTTTTCGCAGGCGAAGACTACTTTTGTTAGGATAGACTATACTACTTGTCCCCTTTCAAATCCCGCCATTGTGGAATCCCTTCCCTCTCATATTTTTGAAGAGGACCAAGGCAACTATATATAGGACTTAGCCACCACCATAGGAAGGAGGGAGATCCATTCCGACCCGAGCACCACACTAGCTCAAGAACACCTCACTTCCTGCGGCTTGTTCATCCTTTGTACTAGTTCATCCATAGCCCCTCGAGGAAATCTACCACACCACACTGGATTAGGGTATTACACCACCACAGTGGCCCGAACCAGTTTAAAATCTCTTTGTCTTTGTGTCTCTGTGAGCTTGACGCGCTAGTCTAGGGAGGATCACGAGTAGGCAGGCTGGGTAGGTTGAGATCTCCGCACGCACCCTAGAGATCGAACCTCTCAAGGGTTGACAGATCCCGAAATCTAACACCGGAGCCTAGCCTCCCAGCGCAAGAAGTGGCCGCCCCACACGGCCAATGCGGCCTTGTGAAGCACAAGGAATCGGGACCGACCCATTGCCCAAATCAGCGACGTCTCATTTCCCACCACGACATTAATGCCCATGTCCTCCGCGTCCACCACCTGCCCTTCCCAAGGCATGGGGGACACGTGGCGAGTAGAAAGGGGCATGAGGATAGGTGGAGCGACCGTTTTCCACCCCGTGATCTTGGGGTGCGGCACCATGCAGGCTGCGACCCGAGTCCGCTTATTAAATCAGTAGCGCCCTGCGAATTCGTTTTTTTAATAAAGGAAGCACAGACCACCTCTTTACTATCGACTATGGGATGACGCAAGCATGCTGAGGCCATCCCACACATGACCCTGATGTCTAATACACAACCTTCTTCTTGTAGACGTTGTTAGGCCTGCAAGTGCACAAGTTTGTAGGACAGTAGCAAATTTCCCTCAAGTGGATGACCTAAGGTTTATCAATCCGTGGGAGGCGTAGGATGAAGATGGTTTCTCTCAAGCAACCCTGCAACCAAATAACAAAGATTCTCTTGTGTCCCCAACACACCCAATACAATGGTAAATTGTATAGGTGCACTAGTTCGGCGAAGAGATGGTGATACAAGTGCAATATGGATAGTAGATATAGGTTTTTGCAATCTGAAAATATAAAAATAGCAAGGTAACTAATGATAAAAGTGAGCGTAAACGGTATTGCAACGGTAAGAAATAAGGCCTAGGGTTCATACTTTCACTAGTGCAAGTTCTCTCAACAATAATAACATAGATAGATCATATAACAATCCCTCAACATGCAACAAAGAGTCACTCCAAAGACACTAATAGTGGAGAACAAACGTAGAGATCATGGTAGGGTACGAAAGCACCTCAAAGTTATCCTTTTTGATTGATCTATTCAAGAGTTCGTAGTAAAATAACATAGAGCTATTATTTCCGCTCGATCCATCATAGAGTTCATACTAGAATAACACCTTAAGACACAAATCAACCAAAACCCTAATGTCACCTAGATACTCCATTGTCACCTCAAGTATCCATGGGCATGATTATACGATATGCGTCACACAATCTCAAATTCATCCAACCAACACAAAGTACTTCAAAGAGTGCCCCAAAGTTTCTACCGGAGAGTCAAGAAAACGTGTGCCAAACCCTATGCATAGGTTCATGGGCGGAACCCGCAACTTGGTCACAAAAACATACATCAAGTGGCACATGAAATCCCATTGTCACCACAGATAAACACGGCAAGACATACATAAAGTGTTCTCAAAGTAAAGACTCAATCCGATAAGATAACCTGAAGAGGGAAACTCAATTCATCACAAGAGAGTAGAGGGGGGAGAAACATCATAAGATCCAACTATAATAGCAAAGATCGCGATACATCAAGATCGTGCCATAGAGAGAACACGAGAGAGAGAGAGAGATCAAACACATAGCTACTAGTACATACCCTCAGCCCCGAGGGTGAACTACTCCCTCCTCGTCATGGATAGCGCCGGGATGATGAAGATGGCCACCGGTGATGGTTTCCCCCTCCGACAAGGTGCCGAAATGGGCTCCCGAGAGGTTTTTGGTGGCTACAGAGGCTTGCGGCGGTGGAACTCCTGATCTATCTTCATATTCGATGGTTTTCGGGTATGTAGGCTTATATAGGCGAAAGAAGTCGGTCGAGAGGTGCTCGAGGGGCCCATGAGACAGGGGGGCGTGCCCAGTAGGGGGCATGCCCCCCTATCTCCTGGCCTCCTCGAGGATCTTCTGACGTGAACTCCAAGTCTCCAAGATGATTTTCTGCCCAAAAATAATGCCACTGAAAGTTTCATTCCGTTTGGACACCGTTTGATATTTCGTTTCTTCGAAATCCTGAAACAGGCAATAAAACAACAATATGGGATGGGCCTCTAGTTAATAGGTTAGTCCCAAAAGTAATATAAAAGTGAATAATATAGCCCATAATCATTCGAAACAGATAATAAAATAGCATGAATGCTTCATAAATTATAGATACGTTGGAGACGTATCAGCATCCCCAAGCTTAATGCCTACTCGTCCTCGAGTGGGTAAATGATAAAAGAAAGAATTTATGAAGTGTGAATGCTAGAAGGTGCACAAGTTTGAACAATGATAATTTCAATCACCTTTTCTAGCATGATTATATGTCATAACAGTAGTCCATCTCTTAAAATTTCTCACGATAAAGTAACAAGCAATTCACATGTCAAAGCAGAGACGATAAACTTTCTTGAAAACTAGCAAACTTCATTCTCAGTCATCAAATAATTGCAATTCATCTTATTTGTAGGAATAACAAACTCCACATACTCAACTATCATATAGTCTTCTGCAATTTCTAACACTCATGCAATACTAATGGTTATGGAGTTTCAATCGGACACTGAGAAAGATAGGGGCTTATAGTGTTGCCTCCCAACATATTCACCTTTGGGTGATGTCAACAATAATAGTCATGCTAACTTAAATCCAATTGGATATATATATCAGGATCACCCTAACACAAAGTTCTTGCCAAAGGATAAAATGAAAAAGGGAAAGGTGAAGATCACCTTGACTCTTGCATAAAGTAAAAGACATAAAGTAAAACATAGGCCCTTCACAGAGGGAAGCAGAGGTTGTCATGCGCTTTTAGGGTTGGATGCACAAAATCTTAATGCGAATGAACGTCACTTTATATTTCCACTTATATATGGACCTTTATTATGCAGTCCGTCGCTTTTATTGCTTCCATAACAAGATCATATAAAGCTATTTTCTTCACACCAAAATATCATACATATTTAGAGAGCAATTTTTATTGCTTGCACCGATGACAACTTACTTGAAGGATCTTACTCAATCCATAGGTAGGCATGGTGGACTCTCATGGCAAAACTAGGTTTAAGGATATTTAGAAGCACAAGTAGTATCTCTACTTGGTGCAAGGAATTTTGGCTAGCAAGAGGGGGAAAGGCAAGCTCAACACGTTTGAATGATCCATGAGAATATACTTTAACTGAGATGTCGGAAAACATAAACCAGTCTTCCTTGTCCAACATCAACTCTTTAGCATGTCATACTTAATGAGTGCTCACAATTACAAAAGATGTCTAAGATAGTATATTTATATGTGGAATCTCTCCTCCTTCAATATTCTTTCATGAATTGTTCAAATGACCAACACAATGCTTGCTAACCTTCAATAAATTTACAACCTCGACTTCTTAGATGTGAAGTCATTACTCCCCATGGGGTACGCAAATGATACATATATAATTTCAGATTTATGACATTCAACTCATTCAACCATTTACTCATAGGATATAAGTGAAGCACACGAGTAAATGACAAACTACTCCAAAAAGATATAAGTGAAGATCAATGAGTAGCTAAATAATTGTGTAACTATGTGAAGACTCTCTCTCATTTAAGAATTTCAGATCTTGGTATTGTATTCAAACATCAAGCAAAACAAAATAAAATGACATTGCAAGGATAGCAAACTCATGTGAAGAAGGAAAAATTTAGTCTCAACCGATACTAACCGATAGTTGTTGAAGAAGAAAGGTGGGATGCCTAACGGGGCATCCCCAAGCTTAGATGCTTGAGACTTCTTGAAATATTATCTTGGGGTGCCTTGGGCATCCCCAAGCTTGAACTTTTGTGTCTCCTTAATTCCTCTCATATCATGGTTTCTCTTTTTATCAAAAGCTTCATCCACACCAAACTCAACAAGAACTCGTGAGATAGGTTAGTATAAACCAATGCAAAACCTTATCATTTTCTACTGTAACAAATCACTAAAATTATTATTCAACATTGCATACTAAATGCCTCTGCATATTTAGCACTCCAATCCTCAAACAGAATCATTAAACAAGCAAACATATGCAAACAATGCAACCATAACAGCAATCTATCAAAACAGTACAACCTGTAAAGAATGCAAGATTCATCATACTTCCCTAACTCCAAAAATGATGAAATAAAATTCCCACTGTATTAAATTTATCAGAGATAATTATGCAAAAGGTTTCAACATTATATCATGCTCTGACCTTTCTAGGGAATTTTTGCAACAGTGGTAAACTTTCTGTTTTCAAACAGCAACATGTATATTAGCAAAATAAGCATGTCAAAGGCTATCCTTGACTTTTTTATTGAAACTAAAGATGCAAAACATTATTATAAATAACAGCAAGCAAGTAATAGCAAAATAAAATGACGCTCCAAGCAAAACACATATCATGTGGTGAATAAAAATATAGCTCCAAGTAAAGTTACCGATGGACGAAGACGAAAGAGGGGATGGCATCCGGGGCATCCTCAATCTTAGGCTCTTGGTTGTCCTTGAATATTGCCTTGGGGTGCCTTGGGCATCCCCAAGCTTAGGCTCTTGCCACTCCTTATTCCATAGTCCATCGAATCTTTACCCAAAACTTGAAAACTTCACAACACAAAACTCAACAGAAAACTCGTAAGCTATGTTAGTATAAGAAAATAAAACCACCACTTAGTTACTGTAGTGACCTCATTCTAGATTCATATTGGTGTAATATCTACTGTACTCCAACTTATATATGGTTCATACCCTCCGATACTACTTATAGATTCATCTAAATAAGCAAACAACACATAGAAAACAGAATCTGTCAAAAACAGAACAGTCAGTAGTAATCTGTATCAAACATATACTTCTGGAACTCCAAAAATTCTACCAAATCAGGAAGTACTAATAAATTTGTGTACCAATCCATAGCAAAAAGAATTAGATCAGCACCATGTTTATGTGAATTAACAAAACTAATTTACTGGGTGCAAAAGTTTCTGATTCTAAGCAGGATCAACAAAACTATCACCGTAAGCTATCCTAAAGGTCTTACTTGGCAATTTATTGAAACAAAAGCTATAAAACATGATTAATACAGTAGCATAATCATGTGGACACACAAAAACAGTAAGGATACATATAGGGTTGTCTCCCAACAAGCGCTGTTGTTTAATGCCTTTCTAGCTAGCCATGATGATGGCAATGATGCTCACATAAAAGATAAGAATTGAAACATAACGGGAGCATCATGAAGCATATGACTAGCACATTTAAGCCTAACACTCTTCCTATGCATAGGTATTTTGTGAGCAAACAACTTGTGGGAACAATAATCAACTAGCATAGGAAGGTAACACAAGCATAACTTCAAAATTTTAAGCACATAGAGAGGAAACTTGATATTATTGCAATTCCTACAAGCATATGTTCCTCCCTCATAATAATTTTCAGTAGCATCATGAATGAATTAAAAAATATAACCAGCACCTAAAGCATTCTTTTCATGATCCACAAGCATAGAAAATTTACTACTCTCCACATAAGCAAATTTCTTCTCATGAATAGTAGTGGGAGTAAAATCAACAAAATAACTATCATGTGAAGCATAATCCAGTTGAAAACTAAAATCATGATGACAAGTTTCATGGTTATCATTATTCTTAATAGCATACAAGTCATCACAAAAATCATCATAGATAGCAACTTTGTTCTCATAATCAATTGGAACCTCTTCCGAAATAGTGGATTCATCACTAAATAAAGTCATGACCTCTCCAAATCCACTTTCAGAAATATAATCATCATAAATATGAGGCATACTAACATCATAATAAATATTCTCATCAAAACTTGGGGGACTAAACATATCATCTTCATCAAACATAGCATCCCCAAGCTTGTGGCTTTGCATGTCATCAGCATCATGGGTATTCAAAGAATTCATACTAACAACATTGCAATCATGCTCATCATACAAAGATCTAGTACCAAACATTCTAATGCATTCTTCTTCTAGCACTTGAGCACAATTTTCCTTTCCATCATTCTCACGAAAGATATTAAAAAGATGAAGCGTAATAGGCAAACTCAAT
This sequence comes from Triticum aestivum, assembly GCF_018294505.1. Lineage (NCBI taxonomy): Eukaryota > Viridiplantae > Streptophyta > Magnoliopsida > Poales > Poaceae > Triticum > Triticum aestivum. Next base: position 339,143,601 of record NC_057804.1, read on the forward strand.
TCCATTTTTTTGTAATTTTATTTTATGGACTAAACTAGTGATAAAACAAGAAACAAAAAGATCCGATTGGAAGATCTAAAGATATACCTTCAAGCACTCACCTCCCCGGCAACGACGCCAGAAAAGAGCTTGATTTCTACTACACAACCTTCTCCTTGTAGACGTTGTTGGGCCTGTAAGTGCACAGGTTTGTAGGACAGTAGCAAATTTCCCTCAAGTGGATGACCTAAGGTTTATCAATCTGTGGGAGGCGTAGGATGAAGATGGTCTCTCTCAAGCAACCCTGCAACCAAATAACAAAGAGTCTCTTGTGCCCCCAACACACCCAATACAATGGTAAATTGTATAGGTGCACTAGTTCGGCGAAGAGATGGTGATACAAGGGCAATATGGATAGTAGATATAGGTTTTTGTAATCTGAAAATATAAAAACAGCCAGGTAACTAATGATAAAAGTGAGCGTAAACGGTATTGCAACGGTAGGAAACAAGGCCTAGGGTTCATACTTTCACTAGTGCAAGTTCTCTCAACAATAATAACATAGATAGATCATATAATAATCCCCCAACATGCAACAAAGAGTCACTCCAAAGCCACTAATAGTGGAGAACAAACATAGAGATTATGGTAGGGTACGAAACCACCTCAAAGTTATCCTTTTTGATCGATCTATTCAAGAGTTCGTAGTAAAATAACATAGAGTTATTCTTTCCGCTCGATCCATCATAGAGTTCATACTAGAATAACACCTTAAGATACAAATCAACGAAAACCCTAATGTGACCTAGATACTCCATTGTCACCTCAAGTATCCGTGGGCATGATTATACGATGTGCGTCACACAATCTCAAATTCATCCAACCAACACAAAGTACTTCAAAGAGTGCCCCAAAGTTTCTACCAGAGAGTCAATAAAACATGTGCCAACCCCTATGCTTAGGTTCATGGGCGGAACCTGCAAGTTGGTCACCAAAACATACATCAAGTGGCACGTGAAATCCCATTGTCACCACAGATAAACACGGGAAGACACACATCAAGTGTTCTCAAAGTAAAGACTCAATCCGATAAGATAACTTCAAGAGGGAAACTCAATTCATCACAAGAGAGTAGAGGGTGGAGAAACCTCATAAGATCCAACTATAATAGCAAAGCTCGCGATAGATCAAGATCGTGCCATAGAGAGAACACGAGAGAGAGAGAGGGAGATCAAACACATAGCTACTGGTACATACCCTCAGCCCCGAGGGTGAACTACTCCCTCCTCATCTGGATAGCGCCGGGATGATGAAGATGGCCACCGGCGATGGGTTCCCCCTCTGGCAGGGTGCCGGAAAGGGCTCCTGAGAGGTTTTTGGTGGCTACATAGGTTTGTGGCTTCGGAACTCCTGATCTATCTTGATATTCGATGGTTTTACGGTACGTAGGCTTATATAGGCGAAAGAAGTCGGTCGGGAGGTGCTCGAGGGGCCCATGAGACAGGGGGCGCACCCAGTAGGGGGGGGGCGCCCCCCTATGTCCTGGCCTCCTCGTGGATCTTCTGACGTTAACTTCAAGTCTCCAGGATGATATTCTTCCCAAAAATAATGATGCCGAAGGTTTCATTCCGTTTGGACTCTGTTTGATATAACTTTTCTTCGAAATACTGAAACAGGCAATAAAACAACAGTTGTGATAGGCCTCTGGTTAATAGGTTAGTCCCAAAAGTAATATAAAAGTGAATAATAAAGCCCATAATCATTCAAAACAGATAATAAAATAGCATGAATGCTTCATAAATTATAGATACGTTGGAGACATATCAGACCCCCACGTCACGCACTCAACGCGGGTTGTGGGGAAGCCCAACTGGCAAAGAAATCATGGAAGTTAAGTCTCTGCCATGCGCGCCAGCGCACTGTTTTGGGCCTAGCCCATCTATGCCTTGTGCTCACGTGTCTTCGGCTACTATTGGGGTTCAAAAGTATGTGTTATTTCCGTACCCCTTACTTATGCACGACAGTCGTAGCCACACCTGTGGCCGGGCCCGGTAGGAGAGCAGAAGATAAAACACAAAGACTACCAAGGCAGATGCTCAAGCGAAGGGACAAGGAGCAGAAGGCGACCTCCTTCGGCAACACCCCTGACGGGGCAACCTACACAGCACCAGCAAGCCCATCACCCTTGAGGATGAGAGTTCTGACACCATCAACAATGTTAAGACCAAGATTTGGGAGCACATGCGTGGTACCATGCAAATCTTCATGGAGATTGATAGCCTCCGGGTCCACATAGGGCCAGAAAACGAAGACCACCGGCAAGACCCTTGCTGGGGACAACTACAAGGCCGCGACCAGGCCCACACCCGGCAAGGATTTGCCACCTCACCACCACTCTAGTGTGATGACTAGTGTGCCAACTAAGCTAGCGCCTGCGTGGTGGCATGCAGATCTTTGTGGAGGTTGTACCATTGCGCCAACACAATGGCTAGTTAGCTAGCGTGGCACTGCATGCCTCGTCAGCCTGGACGCGTGTCGAAGCGAGGAGGGGCGGTGACGGACGTGATGGCTTCTATTGCCGTCCCTAATAAAGTAAGAGGGCACGTAGGAAACGCACTAAATGTGTTTGTCCTATGGTGCAGAGCAATAAGCTCATACACTGTAGCTTGCTTTCCACCTCCTGTGTGCCACTACGGCAACCCCTTTCATGTATAAAAGGAGGCTCGAGGCGTACAGAGGGGGGATTCGTACTTGTTGGACTGCGCATGCACCGCAGCTAGTTCAAAAGCTCAACAACACATATATCATGATAACCATGACTAGGGTATTGCGCATCTCTGTGACCCAAACATGGGTAAAAATCCCCTTGTGCTCACTACTAGACCTGCTCTTTGTGAAGCTACTCTCCCCACTGAACGTAGAAGGGATTCCTATGATCCCATAGGTGTTCGTTTCCCTGACAGTCGTAGAGGGGGCCGAGCCTCCAGGGGTTGCGCCAGCAAGGAAGAATCACTTTTTTTCTTAGGACCGAGCAGAAATGGAGAAGGTGTCAGTTGATGGTGGAGGTTCTGGGCCTACCTTCATCATTGGCACTGGCCTCCCTCCCATGCATCAGGGCATGCTAGTCATTTTCCTTTGAGCGAACTTGGACGTTTTTGCATGGAAGGCGTATGATCTCTCCGGGGCCCCAATGGAGGTGATTGAGCACCACCTAGTGGTGTGTACCAACGCCCTCCCCATCAAGCAGAACGACCGGCGCCAAGCGCCGGAGAAGAAGGAGTTCATTGTTCAAGAGGTGCCCAAGTTGTAACAAGTTGGGGTTATCTGGGAGGTACGCCATCCCGTGTGGCTAGCCAACCCAGTCGTCGTCCCCAAGAAAGGTGGGATGGAGCGTATGTGCGTGCACTTCATGAGCCTCAACAAGGCCTGCCTTCAAGACCCTTTCCTGCTATCGTGCATTAGCCAAATCATGGACTCTACCACCGAGTGCGACCTGCTGTGCTTCCTACATGCCTTCTCGGGATACCACCAGATTAAGATGGCAACAGAAGATATGGAGAGAACGGCTTTCGTAACCCAGTGCGGCGTGTTCTGCAACATCAGCATGCCCTTCGGCGTGAGGAGTGCTGGTGCTACCTTTCAGCAGCTGATGCACAGCACGCTAGTGCCTCAGCTGGGAAGGAACGTAGAGGCTTACGTCGACGATATTGTGGCCAAGTCACGCGATGCCAAAATGCTCATCGAGGACTTGGAAGAAATATTTGCCAACCTGTGCAAGGTCAACCTTAAGCTCAACCCCGATAAGTGCGTCTTTGGAGTAACCTCCGGCAAGCTTCTCGGCTTCCTCATCTCTCACCGAGGGATCGAAGCCAACCCCGAAAAGATCAAGGCCATTGAGGAGATGCGCCCCCCGGACCATCAGGGAAACGCAACGATTGGCGTGTTGCATGGCTTCCCTAGTTTGTTTCATCTCCATGTTTGGCGAATGCGCCTTGCCGTTCTTCCAGCTCGTGAAGAGAACCGACCCCTTCGAGTGGACCCCTGAATCAGACGCAACCTTTGAAGACCTCAAGAGATACCTCATGACCCCACCCGTCATGGTCGTGTCGCGCTTTCGCGAGCCCCTACTCCTCTACTTAGCGGCCACCCCTGAGACGGTCAGCACCGTGCTCGTGGCAATACAGGAGGACTCGATCGGCACCAAAGGAGAGGCATCCAATCCTCGCGAGCCCTTCGAGCTCCCCGGGCCATCCAAGCCTAATGAGCCCACTGAGATCCCCGAGCCATCGGAGCCTTGCAAGCCATTGGAGCCTTGCGAGCCCTCCGAGCGTTGTGAGGCTTCCAACCACGCCGAGCCCCCTTGCCGCATGAGCCTCCCGAGCCCAGCGCGCCACCCCATGGGCAGGCTGCCACCACAACCACGCGCCTCATTCAGCACCCCATGTACTTCATTGACATGGTGCTGAGGGATGCGCGCGAGCAATACCCATGCAATAGAAGTTCCTCCTTGCACTTCTGGTCGCCTCCAGGAAGTAGTGACACTACTTTCTAGGCCATCCCATTAAGGTCATCTTCACATACCCCCTGGAGCAAGTATGGCGCAACCCCAATGCCGCCTGTCAAGTTGCCGAGTGGAACATTGAGCTGCAGGCATTCCAGCTAGAGTTTTGTACCACCAGGGTCAACTAGGGTTTGTCCCTCACTGACTTCATGTCTTAGTGGATGTACACATAAGAGGGAGAGCTTCATGAAGGAAAGTCCCTCCTACCTGGAGATGAGGTGCCTAGCGGTTGGGTCACGCACTTTGATGATGCCCTCTCCTGGTAGGGCCCGGGGGAATGGGTTCGTACTTGTGTCGGTAGCCAAAGACAAGCTCTACTACGCCGTCTAGCTATGCTTCCAGTGCGATGAGAAGGTATCCAACAACATCGTGGAGTATGAAGGCATCATCACGGGCCTCAAGGCCGCCTCTACCTTGGGCATCTAGCGCCTCACCATCAAGGGTGACTCTCAGCTCCTCATCAAATTCTCCAACCAAAAGTACAAGCCCAAGGACGATTACATGGCAGCCTACATGGAAGAGGTACACAAACTTGAGAAGCGCTTCCTCGGCTTAGAGCTATAGCATGTCTCACGAGGTGTCAATAAGGAGGCCGACGAATCGCCAAATGAGCATCTCGCTGCGAGCCCTAGAGTCCTGACATCTTTGAAGAAAGGCTTCTCAAGCCATCAGTAGCGCCGCCTGCCGTTGGCATGGCACTGCTTAGTGAAGAGCTTCCACGCGCGCCGCTTATGGGCGTGCTGGACTATGGTCCATCCTAAGGAGCCTGCTTCTGTTGGCCCTGGAACCTCAAGTAGGCAACTAGGCTACGGATTTCAAGGCGTACCTACTTCACGATAGTCTCCGTATGGAGGATGCTGAAGCGGAATGCGTCGTTCGACAAACCACTGGCTACTGGTTGCGGGGCGTCCAGTCATACCACAAGTGCCCTAACGGCGTTGCGTTGCAATGCATCTTACAAGAGCAAGGGCACGAAATGCTCACCGACTTACACAGCAAGGATTGCTGGCATCACTAGTCATCGCGTACCCTCGTCGGTAAGGTGTTCTGAAGCGGATTTTTATTGGCCCACTGCACTCCACTACAACAACGAGCTGGTCCAATCCTGTGAGGCTTGCTACGTCCATGCCAGTCGATTCACCAGCCGACGCTGGGGCTCCGGACGATTCCGCTTTCGTGGTGCTTCACGGTCTGGGGGCTGGACATACTGATGCCATTCCCTCGGGCGGCTGGCGGCTACCTCTACCTCTACGTCGCCATCGATAGATTCACCAACTGGGCAGAAGTCAAACCCGTGCACACCATCTCGGCGACCTCAGCTGTCAAGTTCATGAAGGGTGTCGTGAGCCGATTTGCATCCCCAACCACATCATCACCGATAATGGCTCCCAGTTCACGAGTGGTCTTTTCAGGTCCTACTGCGCTAACCTTGGCACACAAATCTGCTACGCCTCCATGGCACACCTGAGCAGCAACGACCAGGCGAGCGTGCGAATGCTAAGGTCTTCAAGGGCCTCAAGACAAGGAGCTTCAAGAAGATGCTCGAAGCCTGCAGCAAGGACTGGTTGTACGAGCTGCAGTCGGTGTTGTGATCCATCTGCACAACGGCAACTAAAACCACCGGCGAAAGCCCCCTTCTTCCTCGTCTACGGGGCTGAGGAGGTCGTTCCCTCGGACCTTAAGCTTGGCTCCCCAAGTGTCCTGGCGTTCGACAAAGTGTGTCAGGATGGTTCACGAGAGGCTGACCTTTTGCTCCTCAAGGAGGCCCGCCGCCAGGCAGCCCTTCGCGCCGCATGGTACCAGCAGGCCTTGCAACGCTACCCCAGCTGCAACATCCGCCCTCGAACCCTCGAGGTCGAGGATCTCATCCTATGCCGAATCCTCTCCAGGGAGGGGCTCCACAGAGCTCTCACCCATGTGGGAAGGCCCTTTAAGGGTCGCTCATGCCACCAGGCCGGGCACTGCCCCGCTTGGAGACAGGGGACAGAGTCCCTGTGCCTAGTGCCTGGAACATCAAACACCTCCGCAAATTATACCCGTGAACCTCGCGCATACGAACGGAAGGGGGCCGTACGCGCCCAGAGACTCTTAACAGAGCTCCTTCCCACGCCAAGTGGAAGCCCCAAGCATTGCATTGGCGGAACGTCCGAACCACGGTCATAACCACACCCAACTAGAAGCCACAAGCTCTGCCCTGGCGGAATGATCGAACCACGATCATGCCCACGCCCAAGTGGAAGCCCCAAGCTCCATGCTGGCGGAACGATCGAGCTGAGGTCATGCCCACGCCCGAGTGGAAGCCTCAAGCTCTGCGCTGGCGGATCGAGCTGTGATCATACGCACACCTAAGTGGAAGCCCCATGCTCCGTGCTGGCGGAATAGTCAAGTGAGGGCGCCCCACGGGTTGCTCCAACCTCAAGCTGAAACATGTCAGACATGGCAGCCACACCACTTTCCGACTTGTGTAATCGAATTTGTCACCTTGCCTTAATAAAGCTTTTGTTTTCGAGTCATGCTATGTCGGAACCCCGATCCTAAGTCACACTGATCTAGCATGTAACACATCATATCACTTTGCGCCCTTAGGCACAGTATCCCCATGGGTACCACCTTACCCGGCTCGGGACCATTTGCGCCTTTTGGCTCACGTCCATGATAGTGTGGCTAGCATCCATATCATAGAGAACCCAGGCCAACACGACTAGTCATAAACCCAAGGTGGAACTAACTTATAGGGACAGACATACATAACCGAGCAATGCACTTGTCGGCCAAAAGCGAGTGAAATCGGGCTGTAGCAAGCTAACAGGACTTTGATAAGCACCATGTGGCATTTCCTTAAAGGGACAGACACAGGAGCAAAGAAGGACACATTCCGATCATCCCATGTGTTCCAGAGCAGTAGCAAGCTACCATGGCTCAGTCGAAGCACTAGGAGACATTTCCCCATAACAGAGGCTACCAAGAATAAACCACAAGATTGTTGGATCCAACACATACCAGCACTAGGAGATATTTCCCCATAAGAGCTGCTCCGTTTTCTTGTCTTCTACCGAGGAATAGAAGCCAACCCAGAGAAGGTCATGGCTATCGAGAAGATGTGCCCTCCTCAGACCCTCAAGGAAATGAAGAAGCTGGCAGGATGTGTGACCTCTCGGGGGTGCTTCATTTCTAAGCTGGGTGAGCGTGCGCTACTGTTCTTCAAGTTGATGAAGAGAAAGGGTCCCTTCGAGTGGACCCTTGAGGTAGGTGCAGCCTTCAAGAAATATCTCACGAGCCCACCTGTCATTGTTGCGCCCCACTCCCATGAGCCCCTGGTGATTACTTGGCGGCCATCCCACATTCGGCCAGCGCTGTGCTCGTGGCGATCCAGGATGAATGCATCGGCACCCGAGGGAAGCATGAGGGCCCGCACAGGGTTGTAAAGCCCCCGACCCCTCATCACCTCAGGACCGTGCCCCTGGGGGCTCCGCCCCCCTGTCGCTCTATCACGCCCAATATGTGACCCTATCCTAAAGGAACTCGAAGGTGCCACTAAGGATAGACGCGCATATTGGAGATGCTTTTGCAAGGTGGATATCATTACATTGTACCATTACATAATAGTTGGGGATACATACAAGAGGCACACAATGCCACACAAATACAATAACATCATACATAAGAGCAACATCCGGCTACGGATGAACACAAATAGAAACTCAACGACATCCACCCTGCTAGCCCAGGCTGCCGACCTGGAACCTATCCCCTGATCAAAGAAGTAGCAGAAGAAGAACTCCAAAACAAGCAAGCATTGCTCTCGCGTCATGATCATCACAATACCTGTACCTGCAACTGTTGTTGTAGTAATCTGTGAGCCACGAGGACTCAGCAATCCCATTACCATGGGTACCAAGACTAGCAAAGCTTAATGGGTATGGAAAGGATAAGTGGTGAGGTTGCAGCAGCGACTAAGCATATATGGTGGCTAACATACGCAAATAAGAGCGAGAAGAGAAACAAAACGAAACGGTCGTGAAGCTAGCAATGATCAAGAAGTGGTCCTGAACTCCTACTTATGTCAAACATAACCCAAAACCGTGTTCACTTCCCGGACTCCGCCGAAAAGAGACCATCACGGTTACACACGCGGTTGATGCGTTTTAATTCGAATCTGGTGTCAAGTTATCTACAACAGGACATTAACAAATTCCCATCTATCACATAACCGCTGGCACGGCTCTCGAAAGTTTATACCCTGCAGGGGTGTCCCAACTTAGCCCATCACAAGCTCTCATGGTCAACGAAGGATATTCCTTCTCCCAGGAAGACTCGATCTGTCTCAGAATCCCGGTTTACAAGACATTTCGACAATGGTAAAACAAGACCAGCAAAGCCGCCCGAATGTGCCGACAAATCCTAATAGGAGCTGCACATATCTTGTTCTTAGGGCACACATGATTGTCCAAACTTCCGGTAGGCCAGCCCAGAGTTGCCCCTGGTGGCCACCGGCAGCTGACAGGTTGGACCAACACTCACGACGAGCACTGGACCGGGGGGATAAATGAAGATGACCCTCGGGCTCCAGAAACCCAAGGGAAAAAGGCTTAGGTAGGCAAATGGTAAAACCAAGGTTGGGCCTTGCTGGACGAGTTTTATTCAAAGCGAACTATAAATCACCCAACCGCGTAAGGAACGCAAAATGAAGGAACATAACACCGGTGTGACGGAAACTAGGGCGGCAAGAGTGGAACAAAACACCAGGCATAAGACCGAGCCTTCCACCCTTTACCAAGTATATAGGTGCATTAATTAAATAAGAGATGTTGTGATATCCCAACATAATCCTGTCCATCATGGAGCAATCTTCAACTTCACCTACAACTAACAACGCTATAAGAGGGGCTGAGCAAAGCGGTAACATAGCCAAGCAACAGTTTGCTAGGAAGGGTGAAAATGTTAGAGGCTGACATGGAAGTTTGGGAGGCTTGAAGAACAAGTGATATGTAACGCAGCATAGCGATAGAACGAAGCAACTAGCATAGCAATGATAGTAATGAGATCCAATGTGATGGTCATCTTGCCAGAAATCCCGCTAGAAAGAAACCATGAAGAAGATGAAGCCACGACGATGAACCAAGCATAGACGAACGAATCCTCACGATCGCAACGAAACAGGAACTAACGAGAAGGAGCACAACTGGAAAGAAGCAAACAACAAGGTAAACACACAACACATAAACATGACATGATGCACAACCAACCATGATGCATGACAGAGGCTATATAATGCTACTCATGGCAAGAGATGATGCAAACAAGAACGACACATCAAAGCAAGTTTAAATGAGGCCGGAAACAACATGTAATAATTCCAGTAAGTCCTCATATGCAAATTTCGAAGTTGGTCCAGATCTGAAAAAAAATTAAGTTAAAGTTGTTAAACAACAAGCTAAGAGGAACCAAGATGATCTACACGAAAGTCTAGTCAAGCTACATGTAAAGTTCATTTAATTCAGAGCTACGGCCTAGAAGATATGGGCAAATCAAGTTAAACATGGCATTAATGCAAAAGGCATTCAAACATCAAGCAAACACTCTCAAAACAACGATGCAACATGATAAGATGAAACCACATGCAATTCTAAGCAAGTTTCATATAGAGCACACTCAAAACGGAGCAACGGTTCAACACATACACATAAAACAAGTTTAAAGGACAAGTTGTCCAAAACAGCAACTAGGCATCTAACAAGCATCAAAACAATATGCTACAGCACCTCAACATGAAGACAATTGGCATCGACGTGATGTACGGATGAAGCACAACAAAACATGAACACTGAGCTATCTTTAGAAAACATTATAACATGCTCAAAAGGACATGGCAAGATTGCAAATAATAACAGTTTCACAGACTTGACAGAAGTCACTGGACATGGCAGAAATAACATCAGGTTGCAACATTTATAGCTATAAAATAACATGCTATAGGAACTTATCATAAGAAACAAAGGCATTACATGCTAGTACTAAAGACAAAGAAGAAAACTCCCTTACTGAACTACCTCCAAAGATCAACAGAAAAGATGGTAGGATCCATGCAAACATGGCAAATGATATGACAGTTTCAGAATAACAGTATATGGCAGGAACAACGATAAGTAGGCACGTTGGTGAGCTTGTACAACTCACCAAAGAGCATTAAATGGCATGTGAATTCAACCAAAAGTAATAAGACACAATTATGAAGCTAAACATAGCAATAGAATGGTCATAGGGTGCATGAATCACTAGCAAACAAATGGCAAAACTGAACTTAATGTTAAAAGACTGACACCAACATTATTTAGCAAGTTGAGAGCAAGATTACAACAAGCTTCAGTAGGCTATAAATGCAAAAATGGAATGGATGGATAGACCATAACAAAATATTCATAGTGAACATCTCCACATTGTGCATAGAATGACTTGTAGCAGCTGGTTTACATAGCATCATGATATAGCAGTTTCAGCCTAGCAAAACAGTAACAGCAAGTACCCTACTTCACAAGCTTGATTAACTCACTACAAGGCTCACGCAAATATATGGATTGCACCATTCTAAATATGGAAATATGTAGCTCAAAACTCATGTAGACATCAAACTCATAGGATGCACACACAAAATGCAATGAAAACGACAAATCACCAAGTTCTGTTAACAGACAGCAGTTAACAACATATAGCACTCTTGCAGTGATGATTAGGGCATCAAGATGGACACAAACAAGCATGACACAATGGAACAAAATGAAGATCATCTCACAATGAACATTTCGACATATTATATGCACAAATCGGAGCCCCGAGCATGAAGTTATGGCATCACTAACATGCACACACATGATGAGGTTTCCGGGACAGTGAAAAAGAACTACCTCGCGAAAGTCAACGGGACGACGGGATCCGGGACGAAGGGATCCAGGGGAGTTGGAGGTGCGTTTGGTTGCGGGGATGGGTGGATCTCATCCACCCGGACGGATCCGGGCCGGATCTCACCGGATCCGGCCGGAGACGGCGGCGGCGCGCCGGCGGCGAGGCGCGGGCGGCTCCGACGGGGAGCCAAGGCTACACCGGGCAGGGAGGCGAAGGCGGAGGGTGGCGAGGAACAGGGTCGCGCTTAGGGCCCGGCGGTAGAGGTAGGACGCCGGTGGAGGCAAGGCGGCGGTCAGGGCGACCGGTGGCGGCGGCGGGGCGGTGGCCGGC